>NW_025725371.1:20600000-20767500 GCF_021461395.2 Schistocerca americana
GTCGGAACACCGTGTGTCTGCACAGGCGAGAAGTGCAGTGATGACAAAACCGCGCACTGCGCGGAATGCGGGGAACACACCTCTGTAGCAGCGAAAGGGTTAATGCGGCCGCTTTAGCTCATAAACTGCGCGCTCCCCCCTAAACGTTAGTTTGCGAACTATACTATACTATGGCGCTGCTTCTCTCGGCGCGTGCGTCGTGTACAACTGGCAACGCAGCAATCTCCCGCGTCTGGGCGGGAATGCGCGAGCCGCCAAGATAAAAGAATTGGACTATAACAGAGTAGCTGCGCACAGTCCAGTGTCATTACACGTCCCTACCTTACACCTCGCTGTTGCAAACGGACGTTACACCACGACACAGACTCAAATCTGAATAAAACGAAAAATAAAAATAAAAATTAGCGGTAGGGAGGTTTGAAGAAATTGGAAGACTTCATGCTGGCAATGCTTTGTGTCTCACTGATACCACTTATAATAATAATAACAATAATAATAGTGTTTCAGCACTACAACAATAGAGCTGTCATTACATAATTACTGTTGTATTGTGCTGCCAGTTAGTTCGTTTGTTTATTGTGAAGTGAATAATGAAACAATTGGTTCAAATGGCTCTGAGAACTATGCGACTTAACTTCTGAGGTCATCAGTCGCCGAGAACTTAGAACTAATCAAACCTAACTAACCTAAGGACTGCACACACATCCATGCCCGAGGCAGGATTCGAACCTGCGACCGTAGCGGTCGTTCGGCTCCAGACTGCAGCGCCTAGAACCGCACGGCCACTCCGGCCGGCAATGAAACAATTCCTGGGTAAATGTGGGAACTACTCGCGACTGAGAGAAGGTATTTTCCTGAGATATTTAAGCATGTATGACGTACACTGAAGAGCACAAAGAAACTGGTACACCTGTCCAATATCACGTAGGGCCCCCGCGAACACGCAGAAGTGCCGCAACACGACGCGGCGTGGACCAGACTAGCGTCTACAGGGAACTGACACCACGAATCCTGCGGGGCTGTCTGTAAATCCGTAAGAGTACGCGGGCTGCAGATCTCTTCTGATCAGAACGTTGCAAGGCATCCCCGATATGCTCTATAATGTTCACGTCTGGGGAATCGGTTGGCCAGCGTACTCAGAAGAGTGTTCCTGGAGCCACTGTCTAGCAATTCTGGACGTGTGGGGTGTCGCATTGTCCTGCTGGAATTGCCCGAGTTGGTCGGGATGCACAATGGACACGAGTGGATGCAGGTGATCAGAGAGGATGCGTACGTACTTGTTACCTGTCACAGTGGTATCTACACGCATCAGGGGTCCCACATCACTCCAATTGCACACGCCCCACACCATTACAGAACGTGCACCAGCTTCAACAGTCCCCTGCTGACGTGGAGGCGGCCTTCGGCTCCGTAAGCCCGTATCGATGATGTGTCGTCGAATGGTTCGCACACTAACACTTGTTCATGGCGCAGCATTGGAATCTGCAGCAATTTTCGGAATGGTTCTGTGACGTTGAACGATTCTCTTCAGTCGTCATTGATCCCGTTTTTCCGGCCGCAGCGATGTTGGAGGTTTGATGCTTTACCGGATTCCTGAAATTCACAGTACTGTTATGTCAGATGGCCACTTGTTACGGCTTCTGCAGTACTTGTTATGGCCGTTTGCTACTTGTTACGACTTCTGCAGTACTCGTAAGCAGCAGACACAGTGGCTGCGCCAAAGACTGAGACGGCGTGGAGTTTTACAGTTGTTTATTGAGCTTTCTTTACAATTTCTCCCTCGTCGTCGCCGCCCATCCCTGCGGACCCTTCCGCCCGGCTGCTGCTGCGTAGATTCTCCGACAATGCGCCACCAGTGCTCCGCTGAGGTCAGGATACCCTGTGGTGGAGGTGAATTCGTCGCCGTGAGGTCAGCTGCCGCCGCCTGCCGCACCGGCGGCTGGGAAGCCGTCAGTCGCGATGTCCGCGAGGTCCCGTCATGAACGGAACACGCACCGTGGGTCCGGGTTGCCGTGGAGTCCGGGCGTCAGTCCCCGGCGGCGCCTGTGCCCGAGACCGCGCTGCGGCCGGTCCTGCTGGAGGTTCTCGCTGTAGTCAGTCAGCCACGGTGCCGACCGGACTCGGGCCGACCTCCAGAGCTGAAGTTGACATCTGGCGGCGAACGAATGACTCCTGCGAGCTGGAACACACTTCCGGAATCGTCACCTACGAAGAGTGAACATTCGGACACGGACCACGTCCGTCCTCAGATCCGAACTGCTTCCTAATGGCTTCTGTCCGTTGCTGTCTGCGCTCCACTATTTATATCCGGCAGGAGGAGGTTTTTTACCCTCGGTGGCAGCTTCTTGTTATTACTCCCGCAGTATATTGCAGCGTAACTTAGCGTGCTGGCCTCACTTCCCTTACTCATCACTCCCCAGGCTTCGTTCGGTCTGCGTGGGTCCTTGCGTCAGCCGGTTGCTAGACCGCTGCTGTCGACAAGGCTATCTGTGCCGCGCCTACTTCGCAATGCCGCGATCGCCGGCTGCCTCTGTTTTGCCATTCTCCACTGCGTGAAGCAACGCTTACTACATGTGGCCGCAACAGTACACTCGCAAAATGTTCGTACGGGAAAATCCGCACGTCATCGCTACCTCGAACTACTGTCCCGTTGCTCGTGCGCCGACTATAACACCCATGTTCAAACTCACTTAGGTCGGTTACTACTGCTACAGTGGCAGATTATCGAGATTTAACAACTGCGACAGCCACTTGTCGTCTTACATAAGCGTTGCCAATCGCAGCACCGTATTGTGCCTGTTTACATCTCTCTGTATTTGAATACGCATGCCTATACTAGTTTCTTTGGCTGGCTGGGCAGAACGGATTTGTGGGGAGGAGACCAGACTGCGGGGTCAACGGTCTCTCAGGATTAGCGAAGGATGGGGAAGGAAGTCGGCCGTGCCCTTTCAAAGGAACCATCCCAGAATTTGCCTGAAACGACTTAGGGAAATCACGGGAAAGCTAAATCAAGGTGACCGGACGCGGATTTAAACCGTCGTCCTCCAGTGTGCTAATTACCGGGTGATCAAAAAGTCAGTATAAATTTGAAAACTTAATAAATCACGGAATAATGTAGATAGAGAGGTACAAATTGACACCACATGCTTGGAATGACATGGGGTTTTATTAGAACAAAAGAAATACAAAAGTTCAAAAAATGTCGGACATTTTGTGACCCTTTTTTTGGTTCTAATAAAACCCCACGCAATTCCAAGCATGTGTGTCAATTTTTACCTCTCTATCGACATTATTCCGTGGTTTATTAAGTTTTCAAATTTATGCTGACTTTTTGATCACCCGGTACTGCCCCACCTCGCTCGGTGTTTCTTTGGCGCTTCAGTGTATGTCTCTCAGTTTTAGTGTGAGAAATGCTAGGCACAAAGTAGATCGTGTGTGTGTGTGTGTGTGTGTGTGTGTGTGTGTGTGTGTGTGTGTGTGTGTGTGTAGCGAGTGGGCTATGTGAGGAAGGTAATGGATAGGTTCGTTTCACAGGCTGTAACCTCCACCACAGTCTGCCTCACGTTAATGCTAGTGTTGGCCGGCCAGGCGCGAGAAGCAATCGCGCACTGCGGGTCCGAACGCAGTTACGTACGTAGAGAGTTACTCCATTCCAGGAATCGAGAATCACGACCATTTTTGCCTGTTATTCACATTGACACTGGCAACATATTCGGGCCACGGGTTAGAAGATTTTCGAGAATCTTTTGATTTTGTGACTGTTCAAGCTTTCCCGGCGGATGCGTTGTAAACAGTTTCCACGGGTTTGCCGCCGGATCACGTTGTGCAAATTCCACAATATTTCCTCGGAGCAACTGCTGGTGGCTAGGTACGACTGCCGGAAATCGCGCATGCGCTATGATTTGCAGATAGATGGATGGTGCCATATTCAAACTCCCTCTGCCGAAAATCGCAGACCGGCTCTCCCTGCGCGTGCGCTGTACGCTGCGTTTGCCAGCAGTCAGGCCAGACGTTACTCACCAACGGCCGCACTAGACCAGTGTTAGCACGGGCCTGTTATCGAAGAATCTGGATTTAAGGGGACCACACCGTGGTTTTCATCATATTTCGATAGATTAAAGTTTTATGTAAGTACTCCGAAAAAAATTTCTCAGCAAAATCTTTTTCAAGCATTTAAAGAGGATTTGCCTACCAGGTGTGTTTATGTGCCACGCTCACTTTTCTGTCACCCACTTCTCTGCATATATTTTAGATCTTTGTATCCCCTACATTGCACTTTAGGGATTTTTTTTTACTCCCGAGTGTGTTTTGGCTATCCTTGGAATGCAACGGTCGGTATTCTTTTGTATCTGCTGTTTGTAAACAACACGCTTTGAAACACGCGGTTAGTTTTGTTCAAGTGTGATTGCGAGTAGTTGTTATACTTACGTTTGCGGTGCTTGATGACTTGTGTTTTGTTGTTCAAAATGGTTCAAATGGCTCTGAGCACTATGGGACTTAACATCTGTGGTCATCAGTCCCCTAGAACTTAGAACTACTTAAACCTAACCAACCTAAGGACATCACACACATCCATGCCCGAGGCCTGCCTGCGACTGTAGCGGTCGCACGGTTCCAGACTGCAGCGCCTAGAACCGCTCGGCCACCTCGGCCGACTGTGTATTGTTGTGTTTATTGAAGATGACGAAACGTAAAGGCGTTTTCAAGAAATGACAATTTAGAGGAAACAAGTTTAGAAAGCTTTCTGTACAAGAGTTTACGTCGCCTGGCAACGATGTTTCTAATTGTAATTCTTCAACAAGTGCATCATCAAAGAAGCTCTCACCGTTTCAAGAGAGTTACAACGAATTTACTGTAAGTGACAAGGTGTGCAGTAAAATTATTATAAATTTGACAATATTATCAGATGTAATTTCTAAATTTGTACAATATACACGGTGTGATGAGTCACAGTCTGTGAAAATTTGTGAGAATGCCAGTGGGAGAAAAGGTCTAGCAATTGCTTTGGATTTAATTTGCACTGAATGCTCAGCTGTGATTTCAATTATGAGTTCTTCAAAACCAGATGCAACTGGCCCTTATGAAATCAATTCTAGATTACTTTATGCCTTACGATCCATTGGATAGTTTATGCCTTACGATCCATTGGCAAGGGCATGGCTGCAGGGAGGACATTTTGTTCAGTGATGGCCTTATCAACCACCAAATAAATTTGAAAAACTGACTGCAATATTAGAGAAAGCCGTATGTGAGGTCAGTGAGAAAAGCATGAAACTGGCTGCTAGAGAAGCAGTGGAAGAAAATGATGGATGTTCGCATATTCCAGTTGCACTTGATGGAAGTTGGCAGAAAAGAGGACATACTTCTCTGAATGGAGTAGTGACTGCCACGAGTGTAGGCACCGGTAAAGTGTTAGATGTGGAGATAATGTCTAAATATTGCAAATGTTGTAAAGTCAATGAACATAAAGAACACACCTGTGTGGCTAATTTTAGAGGAACAAGTGGTGGTATGGAAGTTCATGGATTACAAGAAATATTTCATCACTCCGTAGAAACAAGAGGCGTACGTTATACCAAATATTTGGGCGATAGTGACAGGCATACAACAATGTGGTGAACTCTCAGCCATATGGCGATGCCATTATTAGCAAAACAGAATGTGTAGGCCATGTTCAAAAACGTTTGGGAACAAGGCTGAGAAAACTAACTGTTGATATGAAAGAAAAAAATTAGAAGGAAAATTGTTGACCGGATAGGGTCGGTTAACTAAAACTGAACTAGAAAACTTGCACGTATACTTTGGACAGGCAATTAGGAGAAATAAAGAAAATCTCGAGGCATTGAAGAGAGATGTTTGGGCCATATTCTTCCATAAGTCCTCTAATGATGACAAGCCATGTCATGGATTGTGTCCATGAGGAGAAAATTCGTGGCGCAAATACAATAGGGCTCAGGCAACTGGAGAATATTATTCTCACCAGCATTCTCTTCCTGCTGCTGTTATTACAGCAATTAAATCTATTTTCTGACACTTGGCTCATCCTGACCTTCAAAGGAAATGTCTTCATGGGCAGACACAGAACCCAAATGTCTGTTTCAACAGCATAATTTGGAACCGCCTTCCTAAAACTGTATTTGTGGGCATGCATACAATGAAACTAGGAGTGCATGATGCTGTTATTACATTCAGTTGTGGTAATAATGGAAAGTGTTGGGTACTGAAAAAGCTGGGAATTAATCCTGGTGAAAATATGGTCACTGGGCTGCAACACTGCGATAAAATGAGGATAGCCGATGCAGACAGGTCTGCATCTAAAATCCCCAAGAAAGCAAGACAAACATCCAGGAAGGTGAAAAAGAAGCTGGAAGACCCGCTAGCGGCCAAAGAATGGCCATCATATGCAGCAGGGCAGTTTTAATTAACTGTAAGTGACTTTAACAAATTTAAAAAGTTTTTTCTTTAATTTCCCACAAACTAAAATTTTCAGTAGATATGCCCCATTATATCAGAAACTATCATAAATAAATGAATGAAATTTTCAGAGACTCTGCATGACATAAAAAGCCACCTCTGGTACTACATTCATTAATATTCCCCCATTAGGAAGTTCACAAAAAAATATTTTCTGCAGTAAAAACTTAATATTTTTTGTTGATAAAGTTAAAAAAGTATTTCTTAAAGACTATACAATGGATACAGTAGATTTTAGTAAAGTTGACTCTATTAGCATCATGTAACATAAAGTAAAAATGTTAAGGTCCTGCATCAAATAGTTTTTTTTCAGAAATGGGTCAAATACTTGCCTAAATTAACACGAGTTAGATAGGCAGGGTGTGGTCCCCTTAATAGCAGCCAGTGCAAGGTTCCAGGCTGTGCTCAGTTGAAATCCCGCATCCTTGTTGATGAGATTATCGGTTGTACGGATATGTACTGCTTCGTTAATGAAGCAATCCCAGAAAGATGATGCCGGGGATGAAACTTCCGTCTTTTCATAAGTCATCCGATGTCCTGTATTCAGGCAGTGTTCCGCCATTTCCGACTTTTCCGGCTGACGAAGGCGTGTATGACGCTGATATTCACCGCAACGTTCTTGTACTGTGCGGCGTGTCCGGCCTATATAAGCTGCCCCACATTGGCGAGGAGTCTTGTACACACCACGTTTCCTCAGGCCAAGGTCATCCTTAACCGAACCCAACAGGTTTCTCAGTTTTGTAGCCGGTTAAAAAACACACTTAATTCCGTATCTTCCGAGGGCTCTTCCAATTCTTGTCGTCATGGCACCAAAATACGGCAAATGTTGTATTTCACTCGACAGGCTTTGAGGATCAGATGTCACATGTTCTCTGTGAACTAACGTACGTAATGCACTACCGCATTGTGCAGGATGATGGCAGCTTGTGGCCTGCAGATACAGATCCGTATGCGTTGGCTTGCGGTAGATGCTGTGTCGCACGGTTCCATCTGCTTTCCTTCGTACCAAAACATCAAGAAAAGGTAAAGTACCGTCTTTTTCCACTTCCATTGTGAAGTTTGTATTCGGATGCAGCGAATTCAGATGCTGAAGAAACGTAGGTAGTGTATCAAGTCGATGTGGCCACACCACAAATGTAGCAGCATCCACATATCGCAGAAAACAAGAGGGCTTCAGAGTGGCTTGGTGCTTTTTCTTCAAAGTCCTCCGTAAAATAATTGGCCCCACAGGAGACAGAGGGCTTCCCATGGCGACACCAACCAATTCTTCAAAATATTGGTCATGAAATAAGAAGTATGTTGAAGTAAGCACGTGTTTAAATAATGCTACTATGGCCTCCTCAGACTTGTTGCTAATGAGCTCCAAAGAGTCCTGCAAAGACGCGTTTGTAAATAAAGACACAACATCGAAGCTTGCTAAGAGGTCCGATGATTGCAATCTACAAGTTTTCAGGAGCCCTAACGAAATCTTCAGAGTTTCCAATGTGGTGGTCGCACTCGCCTACGGGAAGTCCCAATAGTGATGTCAGGCATTTGGCAACAAAATAAGTAGGTGCTCCTGTGTTACTTGCAATGGGACGGAGAGGCACCCCACTCTTGTGGGTCTCGGGTAGGCCGTAGAGTCTAGGGGGAAGTGCAGCCCGTTGACGCAAACTCTTCGAAACTTCCGCTGTAATCGAGCTCTTCCTGACGAGTTCCACAGTCTTTCTCTGGACCCTACCAGTCGGAACACTTTTTAATTTACTATATGCAGGATCGTCGAACAGTTTGTGTATCTTGCTGTTATATTCTGTGCGTGAGAGAAGCACAGTAGCATTTCCTTTGTCAGCAGGTAAGGTGACGATGTCTCGGTCTTCTCTCAATTCTCCTAGAGCAGGGCTTGCCAACGTGTGGTCCGCAGGCCGGCTTTCTAGGGGTTCCGCGGCCACCTTTCACCAAATCGTGTAAAATAATAAAATTATTGAATAAAAATGTGAAAATCAAATTCATATTTATTTTTTTTTCGTCTGAAAAACATGTGTACTTTCACTTCAGGTCGTATCCCCAAGCAGCCTTTGCCGTTCCTTAGTGAGAACGTATACACACTTAGTGCCGGAGAATGCAGCTTCTCTGATCGACTGTTTCGCAACAATACGGGGGTTGTTTGAGCCCCGGCTCACGGCACCAGATGCGCTGAAACCTTTTACGCATGCGCGGAGCGAGCTTTGTCGACCAATCACAGCGCTTGCTGGCCCGTATGCGGCCCCAGGCATCATTAAATGTTAAACTCGCTTTGTCAGTTTATTACTTCTAACATGGATCGGTGGCTGAAGTCAGGATCATTGAAGAAGGGTGCAGTTTCTCCATCGTCTTCACAACAAGGGAAGTTTCCAGTTGAAATGAATGAGGAGGGAGGACGACCAAAGAAAGACTTTACATACATTTGAACGTTTTTCTTCGAATTTCACGAAAAACGACTGTTACGAAATACGCATGCTCCTTACCCAACAGTAGCCAAATAGTGGAAGTGAACAGACCACAAGCGGCAGCTTGTCAACAGCGAACAGTTCGGACGTGACGTTGATTACTTAGTAATCGAAATTTCACACGATGGAGCTGTCTTCCTCCAAGAGCAATTTTAATAAGGCTATAGTGTGTTGAACAAAGGGAGTAAATCCACTAGTAAGTGTCTGGATAAAGTGGGAATTCAAATTGGATCGTTAATTTCAAGTTGTTTTCATTCATCTCTAATCCAAAGACAATTGATACTTCGGGGGGGAAGGAAAGGGGGGGGGGGAGGTTCATTGGGAACATGGCACTTGCATTAAGAAGCTTTCAGTTCCCATGGGTTTCGCTCTGAAATTTAAAGTTCCTGTGCTCTTGACTGGCTAGGGGTCCGCCATGGATTTTCGACTGAAGAAGGAGTCCGCCAGCTGAAAAGGTTGGGAAGCCCTGTCCTAGAGCATTTCTTTCAGCTGAGGTGATGTTAAAGTTGGACCTCTTAGATGAAGCTCGAGTTAAGATGCGGCATGTGCCGCGCCTAATCTCTTCAGCAGCATCCTTAGAAAGTTTCCACTGATCACACCTCGCATGGGAATGGTCCCTGGTGTAGGTGCAAAATTCAGACCCTTCCCTAGCACCGAAACTGCAGCGTCGTTTAGAGTCTTCTCCGTGAGATCAAACGCGGTACGTCTTCTTGGCAAGTCTTCTTGCGTTCGGGCTTCGAGTCGATCGTGTTTAGTCATTTGACGAACCTTAGCCTGTCGTTGAGTCCAGTTAGCCAGTGCCCAAGCGGCGCTGTCTACCCACTTCCAGGATACTGCTGAGAGGTTCGCTGAAATCTCCAGATGGAGTGACAGTAGTTGTCTGGACGCCGAGCACAATTCCTGACGCATGTAGCGCACCCTTTCTCTCGCAAGTGCCCGTCGTTTAATACTAATGGCAGCCGCAGAATTTATACAATGTTTAACTTTAGCAAACATAGGCATGTTTGCTTGTCGCGGCATCGCTGTAAAAATGCAAGGCTGCTTAACACTCTACCTCTCTTGCGACGTAACTTGTCAAACTCACATACGTTCTTCGCCATCTCCTCCCCGTAAAGATACCAGATGTGACTCTTCAAGCTTTCCCGGCGGATGTTTTGATTTTAATCATATAAATGTGACATAAGGTCACACAGGAGGCAGGCGACCATTATTATAATAATCACAAGTTCTGCATTCCGGCTGACTGGGTCGCAGTGGTAAAAGTGAGACATCGGACTAGGAATGGCTTCATTGATCCTTTAGCTCGTTCCGGAATGTATCCCTCACCAGATATGCAGGAGCGACTGCTAACGTAGATACGGCACGTCAACAAACATTAGCAGACAAGTCTGTGTGCAGTAATATCAGCAGTAGAGTCATTCCTTGCCGGATGTCTGACTTTTACGTTGCGACCCACTCAGCCTGAATGCAGAACTACTTACTCATTGTTTTAATTTCGTGTTTAACGTCGGATAACAGATGACAAAATAAATATTATTCTTGTTGTGGTATAATTACACTCCTTCGGTTGTTCTGTGGAACCTTGCTTTTAGCCAAATTGCGTGATTCTAGGCCAACGTGAAGTGCGCTATAGATTTTGAGGTGCGACTGTGTGACCGTCGAGACATGTGACATATGTGGTCGCGTCATTCGACTACACTGGCGTAGAGGCCAACGTACGTTATACCGCCACGGGACCTTGGTACGTGACATCAATTTCAATTTGACACACTTATGTGTTCCTGAGGAAAAGTGGTCTTGACAGATATATGCACAGAGGGACAGTCTAATAAATAACAAAAAATTTTCTTTCATAAGATGTAACGACAAATTAAAAATTCGATTTTTCGCATGACTAGTATAGTGAAGCCATTCTTCGTGCCAAATGTCACGATTCGAGACCAACGGGAAGAACCGTACAGATTTTGATGAGTGAGTTTTTCTGTGTCAAAATCTACGACAACGCCATCAAAAGATACGGACGTTTATTTCGCAAAGTGACCACACACCTCAGTATGGGACATAAAGTTCAACGTGATACGTCAACCCACTCCTGAGAAAAAGCGCTCTTAGCAGCCAGACAGGCACACTGTCGGTCAAGAAATGAGAAAGAAATACTTTTTCGTGTGACATAATTACAAATCAAATTTTTTTCCCATTAAATGGTTCAAATGGCTTTGAGCATTATGGGACTTAACATCTGTGGTCATCAGTCCCCTAGAACTTTGATGTCCTTAGGTAAGTTAGGTTCTCACACATCCATGCCCGGAGCAGGGTTCGAACCTGCGACCGTAGCGGTCACGCGGTTCGAGACTGAAGCGACTAGAACCGCACGGCCACACCGGCCGGCTTTTTTCCATTACTTGTAGTGTGTAACCTAGCTTCTCGCCAAATTTCATGTTTCGAAGTCAACGGGAAGTGCCCTACAGGGTTTGGATGAGTGAGTTTGCGAGTATCAAAACATGTGACAGAAATTGGCGTATCTTTTGATTGCGTCGACTTAGAAGCTTCGATGTTTTACATCCACAAGGGAGTCGTAAATTTCAACTTGATGTATGTCACCGCTCCTGAGAGAAGATGGACGTAACATACGGACGGACAGACAGACAGTTGGATAACAAATGACAAAAAGTTTTTTTCGTGTGATGTAATTACAAATTAACAATTTTCGGATATTTTCCCTTTGCTTACTCTGTGAAATCCCCGCCCCCCCCCCCCCCAAGAACAATGGACCTTGCCATTGGTGGGGAGGATTGCGTGCCTCAGCGATACAGATAGCCGTACCGTAGGTGCAACCACAACGGAAGGGTATCTGCTGAGAGGCCAGACAAACGTGTGGTTCCTGAAGAGGGGCAGCAGCCTTTTCAATAGTTGCAGGGGCAACAGTCTGGATGACTGACTGATCTGGTCTCGTAACACTAACGCTATAGATACAGCAGTAAGGAATAGCGCAGTAGGCAGTACAGTTGAAGAGCAATGGACATCTCTAAAAAGGGCCATCACAGAAGTTGGGAAGGAAAACATAGGTACAAAGAAGGTAGCGGCGAAGAAACCATGGGTAACAGAAGAAATACTTCAGTTGATTGATGAAAGGAGGAAGTACAAACATGTTCCGGGAAAATCAGGAATACAGAAATACAAGTCGCTGAGGAATGAAATAAATAGGAAGTGCAAGGAAGCTAAGACGAAATGGCTGCAGGAAAAATGTGAAGACATCGACAAAGATATGATTGTCGGAAGGACAGACTCAGCATACAGGAAAATCAAAACAACCTTTGGTGACATTAAAAGCAACGGTGGTAACATTAAGAGTGCAACGGGAATTCCACTGTTAAATGCAGAGGAGAGAGCAGATAGGTGGAAAGAATACATTGAAAGCCTCTATGAGGGTGAACATTTGTCTGATGTGATAGAAGAAGAAACAGGAGTCGATTTAGAAGAGATAGGGGATCCAGTATTAGAATCGGAATTTAAAAGAGCTTTGGAGGACTTACGGTCAAATAAGGGAGAAGGGATAGATAACATTCCATCAGAATTTCTAAAATCATTGGGGGAAGTGGCAACAAAACGACTATTCACGTTGGTGTGTAGAATATATGAGTCTGGCGATATACCATCTGACTTTCGGAAAAGCATCATCCACACAATTCCGAAGACGGCAAGAGCTGACAAGTGCGAGAATTATCGCACAATCAGCTTAACAGCTCATGCATCGAAGCTGCTTACAAGAATAATATACAGAAGAATGGAAAAGAAAATTGAGAATGCGCTAGGTGACGATCAGTTTGGCTTTAGGAAAAGTAAAGGGACGAGAGAGGCAATTCTGACGTTACGGCTAATAATGGAAGCAAGGCTAAAGAAAATTAGGTGGACTGATAAGGTAAGGAATGAGGAGGTTCTACGCAAAATCGGAGAGGAAAGGAATATGTGGAAAACACTGATAAGGAGAAGGGACAGGATGATAGGACATCTGCTAAGACATGAGGGAATGACTTCCATGGCACTAGAGGAAGCTGTAGAGGGCAAAAACTGTAGAGGAAGACAGAGATTGGAATACGTCAAGCAAATAATTGAGGACGTAGGTTGCAAGTGCTGCTCTGAGATGAAGAGGTTAGCACAGGAAAGGAATTCGTGGCGGGCCGCATCAAACCTGTCAGTAGACTGATGACCAAAAAAACACTAACCAAAACGGCCTTTCTGTGCTGGTACTGCGAACGGTTGAAAGCAAGGGTTAACTACAGCCGTAATTTTTCCCGATGGCATGCAGCTTTACTGTATGGTTTAATGATAATGGCGTCCTCTTGGGTAAAATATTCCGGAGGTAAAATAGTCCCCCATTCGGATCTCCGGGCGGGGACTACTCAAGAGGACGTCGTTATCAGGAGAAAGAAAACTGGCGTTCTACGGATCAGAGCGTGGAAAGTCAGATTCCTTAATCGGGCAGGTAGGTTAGAAAATTTAAAAAGGGAATGGATAGGTTAAAGTTAGATATAGTAGGAATTAGTGAAGTTCGCTGGCAGGAGGAGCAAGACTTTTGGTCAGGCGAATACAGGGTTATAAATACAAAATCAAAAAGGGGTAATGCAGGAGTCGGTTTAATAATGAATAAAAAATTAGGAGTGCCGGTAAGCTACTACAAACAGCATAGTGAACGCATTATTGTGACTAAGAGAGACATGAAGCCCACGCCTACTACAGTTGTACAAGTTTATATGCAAACTAGCTCTGCAGATGACGAAGAAATTGAAGAAATGTATGATGAAATAAAAGAAATTATTCAGATAGTGAAGGGAGATGAAAATTTAATAGTCACGGGTGACTGAAATTCGGTAGTAGGAAAAGGGAGAGCAGGAAACGTAGTAGGTGAATATGGATTGGGGCTAAGAAATGAAAGAGGAAGCCGTCTGGTAGAATTTTGCACAGAGCACAACTTAATCATAGCTAGCACTTGGTTCAAGAATCATAAAAGAAGGTTGTATACATGGAAGAAGCCTGGAGATACTGACAGGTTTCAGATAGATTATATAATGAGAAGACAGAGATTTATGAACCAGGTTTTAAACTGTAAGATATTTCCAGGGGCAGATGTGGACTCTCACCACAATCTACTGGTTATGAACCGTAGATTAAAACTGAAGAAATTGATTTAATCAGTTTATCCAGGTCCCATCTCCTTAAATTCCCACCTTTTTGCAGAGGTTGCACAAAGTTTCAGGGAGAGCATAAGGGAACAATTGACAGGAATGGGGGAAAGAAATTCAGTAGAAGAAGAATGGGTAGCTTTGAGGGATGAAGTAGTGAAGGCAGCAGAGTATCAAGTAGGTAAAAAGACGAGGGCTAGTAGAAATCCTTGGGTAACAGAAGAAATATTGAATTTAATTGATGAAAGGAGAAAATGTATTCCTTTTTGCCTGCTTCATTTACTGCAGTTTTATAAACGTCTCAAAAATTAAATCGACAGGAAGTGCAAAATGGCTAAGCAGGGATAGCTAGAGGACAAATGTAAGGATGTAGAGGCTTATCTCACTAGGGGTAAGATAGATACTGCCTACAGGAAAATTAGAGAGACCTTTGGAGAAAAGAGAACAACTTGTATGAATATCAAGAGCTCAGATGGAAACCAGTTCTAAGCAAAGAAGGGAAAGCAGGAAGGTGGAAGGGGTATATAGAAGGTCTATACAAGGGCGATGCATTTGAGGACAATATTATGGAAATGGAAGAGGATGTAGATGAAGGTGAAATGGGAGATACGATAAGGCGTGAAGAGTTTGACAGAGCACTGAAAGACCTGAGTCGAAACAAGGCCCCCGGAGTAGACAACATTCCATTGGAACTACTGACGGCCTTGGGAGAGCCAGTCCTGACAAAACTCTACCATCTGGTGAGCAAGATGTATGAGACAGGCGAAATACCCTCAGACTTCAAGAAGAATATAATAATTCCAATCCCAAAGAAAGCAGGTGTTGACAGATGTGAAAATTACAGAACTATGAGTTTAGTAAGTCACAGCTGCAAAATACTAACGCGAATTCTTTACAGACGAATGGAAAAACTAGTAGAAGCCGACCTCGGGGAAGATCAGTTAGGATTCCGTAGAAATATCGGAACACGTGAGGCAATACTGACCCTACGACTTATCGTAGAAGCTAGATTAAGGAAAGGCAAACCTACGTTTCTAGCATTGGTAGACTTAGAGAAAGCATTTGACAATGTTGACTCTCTTTCAAATTCTGAAGGTGGCAGGGGTAAAATACTGGGAGCGAAAGGCTATTTACAATTTGTACAGAAACCAGATGGCTGTTATAAGAGTCGAGGGACATGAAAGGGAAGCAGTGGTTGGGAAGGGAGTGAGACAGGGTTGTAGCCTCTCCCCGATGTTATTCAATTGTATATTGAGCAAGCAGTAAAGGAAACAAAAGAAAAATTCGGAGTAGGTATTAAAATCCAGGAAGAAGAAATAAAAACTTTGACAGAATTACAATGTCATCGGCGAACCTCAGAGACAGCAAAGGACTTGGAAGAGCAGTTGAACGGAATGGACAGTGTCTTGAAAGGAGGATATAAGATGAACATCAACAAAAGCAAAACGAGGATAATGGAATGTAGTCGAATGAAGTCGGGTGGTGATGAGGGAATTAGATTAGGAAATGAGACACTTAAAGTAGTAAAGAAGTTTTGTTATTTGGGGAGCAAAATAACTGATGATGGTCGAAATAGAGAGGATATAAAATGTAGACTGGCAATGAAGAAGAGAAATTTGTTAACATCGAGTATAGATTTAAGTGTCAGGAAGTCGTTTCTGAAAGTATTTGTATGGAGTGTAGCCATGTATGGAAGTGAAACGCGGACGATAAATAGTTTGGACAAGAAGAGAATAGAAGCTTTCGAAATGTGGTGCTACAGAAGAATGCTGAAGATTAGATGGGTAGATCATATAACTAATGAGGAAGTATTGAATAGGATTGGGGAGAAGAGGAGCTTGTGGCACAACTTCACTAGAAGAAGGGATCGGTTGGTAGGACATGTTCTGAAGCATCGATGGATCACCAATTTAGTATTAGAGGGCAGCGTGGAGGGTAAAAATCGTAGAGGGAGACCAAGAGATGAATACGCTAAGCAGATTCAGAAGGATGTAGGTTGCAGTAGATACTGGGAGATGAAGAAGCTTGCACAGGATAGAGAAGCATGGAGAGCTGCATCAAACCAGTCTCAGGACTGAAGACCACAACAACTACTCTGTGAAACCGTGCTTCGTGCCAAATTTAATGATTGTAGATCATAGCGAAGTACACTGTCGCTTTTGTTGAGTGAGTTTGTATCAAAATTTGTGACATTAATGGCCTATCGTTTGATTGGATTGACCTAGAAGCTGCAGATTCTTACGTTGTCAGGAAATTGTAGACCTCAGTAGGGTACATAAATTTCCACCCGTTCCTGGGAAAAGGGGGGGGGGGTCTTAGAATCCTAATGGTCCTTAATATTTAACCGATTGTACAGTGTAATTGCCCTGAATGACTGTATTTATCATATTTTGGAAGTATACAATGAAACAGGAAATCACAGCTGCGAGAGCAAATTAATTAATTTTTTTTTTTTTGTTAATGGCTCGTAGTTGAATGTAGTCAATTACAGTCATTGGAAGAGGAATGGACAAGGTACAGGGACACAGTACTAGAAGTGGCTAAAGAATGACTTGGAACGGTAGTGTGTAAAGATAGGATGAAGCAAACAGCTTGGTGGAATGACACAGTCAAGGCAGCCTGTAAAAGGAAAAAGAAGGCGTTTCAAAAATGGCTAAATACTAGAACTCGGGTAGACAGCGAAAGTTAAGTTGAAGAAAGAAACAAAGCCAAACAGATAATTGCAGCATCCAAGAAGAAATCTTAGGAAGACTTTGGAAACAGGTTGGAGACTATGGGTCAAGCTGCTGGAAAACCAGTCTGAAGTGTAATTAGCAGTCTTCGAAAGGGAGGTAAGAAGGAAATGACAAGTATTTTGGACAGGTCAGGAAAACTGCTGGTGAATCCTGTTGATTCCTTGGCAGATGGAGGGAAAATTTTGAAGAGTTGCTCCATGTAGGTGAAAATACGATCAGTAACGTTTCAGATTTCGATGTACAATGGGATAGGAATGATAATGGAAATAGGATCACATTTGAGGAAGTGGAGAAAATGGTCAATAGATTGCAGTGCAATAAAGCTGCTGGGGTGGATGAAATTAAGTCGGAACTCATCAAATACAGTGGAATGTCAGGTCTTAAATGGCTACAGAGGATAATTGAAATGGCGTGGGAGTCGAGACAGGTTCCATCAGACTGGACGAAAGCAGTAATCACACCAATCTTTGAACATGGAAACAGAAAAGATTGTAACAACTACAGAGGTATCTCTTTAATCAGCGTTGTGTGTAAAATCTTCTCAGGTATTGTTGAAAGTATAGTGCGACTATTAGTTGACGACAAATTGGATGAAAATCAGTGTGAGTTTAGGCCTCTTAGAGGTTGTCAGGACCAGATCTTTAGCTTACGGCAAGTAATGGAGAAGTGTTACGAGTGGAACAGGGAACTGTATCTATGCTTTATAGATCTAGAAAAGGCATATGACCTGGTTCATAGGAGGACGTTATTGTCTGTTCTACGAGATTATGGAATAGGAGGCAAACTTTTGCAAGCAATTAAAGGTCTTTACATGGATAGTCAGGCAGCAGTTAGAGTTGACGGTAAATTGAGTTCATGGTTCAGAATAGTTTCAGGGGTAAGACAAGGCTGTAACCTGTCTCCACTGTTGTTCATATTATTTATGGATCATATGTTGAAAACAATAGACTGGCTGGGTGAGATTAAGATATGTGAACACAAAATAAGCAGTCTCGCATATGCGGATGTCTTATTTGTGATGGCAGATTCGATTGAAAGTTAAGTAATATTTCACAGCTAGATCAGAAATGTAAGGACTATGGTATGAAGATTGGCATCTCCAAAACGAAAGTAATGTCAGTGGGAAAGAAATATAAACGGATTGATTGCCAAATAGGAGGAACAAAGTTAGAACAGATGGACGGTTTCAAGTACTTAGGATGCATATTCTGACAGGACGGCAACATAGCGAAAGAACTGGAAGCGAGGTGTAGCAAAGCTAATGCAGTGAGCGCTCAGCTACGATCTACTCTCTTCTGCAAGAAGGAAGTCAGTACCAAGACTAAGTTATCTGTGCACCGTTCAATCTTTCGACCAACTTTGTTGTATGGGAGCGAAAGCTGGGTGGATTCAGGTTACCTTATCAACAAGGTTTAGGTTACGGATATGAAAGTAGCTAGGATGATTGCAGGTACTCGTAGATGGGAACAATGGCAGGAGGGTGTCCACAATGAGGAAATCAAAGAAAAACTGGGAATGAACTCTATAGATGTAGCAGTCAGGGCGAACAGGCTTAGATGGTGGGGTCATGTTACACGCATGGGAGAAGCAAGGCTACCCAAGAGACTCGTGGATTCAGCAGTAGAGGGTAGGAGGAGTCGGGGCAGACCGAGGAGAAGGTACCTGGATTCGGTTAAGAATGATTTTGAAGTAATCGGTTTAACATCAGAAGAGGCACCAATGTTAGCACTGAATAGGGGATCATGGAGGAATTTTATAAGGGGGGCTATGCTCCAGACTGAACGCTGAAAGGCATAATCAGTCTTAAATTATGATGATGATGACTGGCTCGTAGTCTGTTTTCATTTCTCGTGAACGTCGGGTTGACAAATCGAGGACGGCGTAGTGTCTGGCGCCGAATCGCGGTTATAAAGTCTGCCGTCACAGAAGACGACCGACTGGTTGCAGTCATTTCTGGCAACGTCTATTCGCTATAGCAGGAGTGGTCCGCATCCGTATTCGATTAAAAAGTTTTGTTGGTACTTTAGTTTCCAAACTTTCAAGAGTACGACAGTTTCATTGCGATATTACGAACGAGTAAGGTACGGACAGTTTTGGTCGGATACTGCAACCCGAGATTTGTGTACGCTCGGACGCCAGACCTCTGTGTTGTGTGTACTGCTGGTCAGAGCGCGAGTTCTGCGAGGGGGCGTGGCACGGCAGCGGCGGGCAAGTGCGGCCCTGGGCTGGTCGATACAGCGGCGAGCGAGTCAAAAGGGACGGCCAGGGTGCAAGGGCACGTGTGGCGAGGGCCGGGGGCACCTGTGGCGCGTCGACGCGGGACACAGCTGTGGGGGGTGGGGACATGTCCGTGGGGAGGGCCCCGGTGCTTCTGCATCTGTTGTTGTTGTGGTCTTCAGTCCTGAGACTGGTTTGATGCAGCTCTCCATGCTAGCCTATCCTGTGCAAGCCTCATCTCCCAGTACCTACTGCAGCCAACATCCTTCTGAATCTGCTTAGTGTATTCATCTCTTGGTCTCCCTCTACGATTTTTACCCTCCAAGCTGCCTTCCAATGCTAAATTTGTGATCCCCTGATGCCTCAGGACATGTCCTACCAACCAGTCCCTTCTTCTCGTCAAGTTGTGCCACAGACTCCTCTTCTCCCCAATTCTATTCAATACCTCCTTATTAGTTATGTGATCTACCCATCTAATCTTCAGCATTCTTCTGTAGCGCCACATTTCGAAAGCTTCTATTGTCTTCTTGTCCAAACTATTTATCGTCCATGTTTCACTTCCATACTTGGCTACACTCCATACAAATACTTTCAGAAACGACTTCCTGACACTTAAATCTGTATTCGATGTTAACAAATTTCTCTTCTTCAGAAACGCTTTCCTTGCCATTGCCAGTCTGCATTTTATATCTTCTCTATTTCGACCATCATCAGTTATTTTGCTCCCCAAATAGCAAAACTCATTTACTACTTTAAGTGTCTAATTTCCTAATCTAATTCCCTCAGCATCACCCGACTTAATTCGACTAAATTCTATTATCCTCGTTTTGCTTTTGTTTATGTTCATCTTGTATCCTCCTTTCAAGGCACGGTCCATTCCGTTCAACTGCTCTTCCAAGTCCTTTGCTGTCTCTGACAGAATTACAATGTCTTCGGCGAACCTCAAAGTTTTTATTTCTTTTCCATGGATTTTAATACCTACTCCGAATTTTTCTTTTCTTTCCTTTACTGTTTGCTCAATATACAGATTGAATAACATCGGGGACAGGCTACAACCTTGTCTCACTCCCTTCCCAACCGCTGCTTCCCTTTCATGCCCCTCGACTCTTATAACTGCCATCTGGTTTCTGTACAAATTGTAAATAGCCTTTCGCTCCCTGTATTTTACCCCTGCCACCTTTAGAATTTGAAAGTCAGTATTCCAGTCAACATTGTCAAAAGCTTTCTCTAAGTCTACAAATGGTAGAAATATAGGTTTGCCTTTCCTTAATCAATTTTCTAAGATAAGTCGTGAGGTCAGTATTGCCTCACGTGTTCCAGTGTTTCTACGGAATCCAAACTGATCTTCAGCGAGGTTGGCTTCTACTAGTTTTTCCATTCGTCTGTAAAGAATTCGTGTTAGTATTTTGCAGCTGTGACTTATTAAGCTGATAGTTCGGTAATTTTCACATCTGTCAACACCTGCTTTCTTTGGGATTGGAATTATTATATTCTTCTTGAAGTCTGAGGGTATTTCGCCTGTCTCATACATCTTGCTCACCAGATGATAGAGTTTTGTCAGGACTGGCTCTCCCAAGGCTGTCAGTAGTTCCAATGGAATGTTGTCTAATCCCGGGGCATTGTTTCGACTCAGGTCTTTCAGTGCTCTGTCAAACTCTTCACGCATTATCATATCTCTCATTTCATCTTCATCTACATCCTCTTCCATTTCCATAATATTGTCCTCAAGTAGAGCGCCCTTGTATAGACCCTCTATATACTCCTTCCACCTTTCTGCTTTCTCTTTTTTGCTTAGAACTGGGTTTCCATCTGAGCTCTTGATATTCATACAAGTGGCTCTCTTTTCTCCAAAGGTGTCCTTAATTTTCCTGTAGGCAGTATCTATCTTACCCCTTCTACATCTACATGGGTACTTTGTAAATCATATTCAGCTGCCTGGCACAGGGTTCATCGAACCACCTTCACAATTCTCTATTATTCGAATCTCGTATAGCGCGGAGAGAACGAACACCTATTTCTGTCCGTACGAGCTCTCATTTCGTTTATTTTATCGTGGTGATTGTTCCTCCCTATGTAAGTCGGGGTCAACAAAACATTTTCGCATTCGGAGGAGAAAGTTGGTGATTGGAGATCCGTGACAAGTTCCCGTCGCAACGAAAAACGCCATTCTTTTAACGATGTCCAGCCCAGATCCTGTATCATTTCTGTGACACTCTCTCCCGTATTTCGCGATAATGCAAAACGTGCTGCCTTTCTTTGACCTTATTCGATGTACGCCGTCAGTCCTACCTGGTAAGGATCCCACACCGCACAGCAGTATCCTAAAAGAGGACGGACAAGCGTAGTGTAGGCAGTCTCCTTAGTAGACCCGTTACATTTTCTAATTGTCCTGCCAATAAAACGCAATCTTTGGTTAGCCTTCCCCACAACATTTTAAATGTGTTCCTTCCAATTTAAGTTGTTCGTAATTGTTGAATTTACGGCTTTTAGATTAGACTGATTTATCGTGTAACCGAAATTTAACGAGTTCCTTTTAGCACCCACGTGGATGATCTCACACTTTTCGTTATTTAGGGTCAACTGCCACTTTTCGCACCATTCAGATATCTTTTCTACATCATTTTGCAATTCGTTTTGATCTTCTGATCACTTAATTAGTCGATAAACGACAGCATCATCTGCAAACAACCGAGAGTGTCTCCCAAATCGTTTATATAGATAAGGAACAGCAAAGGGCCTATAACACTTCCTTGGGGAACACCAGAAATCACTTCTGTTTTACTCGACGACTTTCCGTCAATTACTACGAACTGTGACTCTCTGACAGGAAATCGCAAATCTCGTCACATAACTGAGACGATATTCCATAAGCACGCAATTTTTCTACGAGCCGCTTGTGTGGTACCGTGTCAAAAGTCTTCCGGAAATCCAGAAATACAGATGTTTTCTAAATCCATGTTGACTGTGTGGTGTCAATAGGCCTGCTTTTTTTTTTTTTTTTTTTTTTTTTCATCAGTCTACTGACTGGTTTGATGCGGCCGCCACGAATTCCTCTCCTGTGCTAACCTCTTCATCTCAGAGTAGCACTTGCAACCTACGTCCTCAATTATTTGCTTGACGTATTCCAATCTCTGTCTTCCTCTACAGTTTTTGCCCTCTACAGCTCCCTCTAATACCATGGAAGTCATTCCCTCATGTCTTAGCAGATGTCCTATCATCCTGTCCCTTCTCCTTATCAGTGTTTTCCACATATTCCTTTCCTCTCCGATTCTGCATAGAACCTCCTCATTCCTTACCTTATCAATCCACCTAATTTTCAACATTCGTCTATAGCACCACATTTCAAATGCTTCGATTCTCTTCTGTTCCAGTTTTCACACAGTCCATGTTTCACTACCATACAATGCTGTACTCCAGACGTACATCCTCAGAAATTTCTTCCTCAAATTAAGGCCGGTATTTGATATTAGTAGACTTCTCTTGGCCAGAAATGCCTTTTTTGCCATAGCGAGTCTGCTTTTGATGTCCTCCTTGCTCCGTCCGTCATTGGTTATTTTACTGCCTAGGTAGCAGAATTCCTTAACTTCATTGACTTCGTGACCATCAATCCTGATGTTAAGTTTCTCGCTGTTCTCATTTCTACTACTTCTCATTACCTTCGTCTTTCTCCGATTTACTCTCAAACCACACGGTGTACTCATTAGACGGTTCATTCCGTTCAGCAGATCATTTAATTCTTATTCACTTTCACTCAGGGTAGCAATGTCATCAGCGAATCGTATCATTGATATCCTTTCACCTTGCATTTTAATTCCACTCCTGAACCTTTCTTTTATTTCCATCATTGCTTCCTCGATGTACAGATTGAAGAGTAGGGGCGAAAGGCTACAGCCTTGTCTTACACCCTTCTTAATACGAGCACTTCGTTCTTGATCGTCCACTCTTATTATTTCCTCTTGGTTGTTGTACATATTGTATATGACCCGTCTCTCCCTATAGCTTACCCCTACTTTTTTCAGAATCTCGAACAGCTTGCACCATTTTATATTGTCGAACGCTTTTTCCAGGTCGACAAATCCTATGAAAGTGTCCTGATTTTTCTTTAGCCTTGCTTCCATTACTAGCTGTAACGTCAGAATTGCCTCTCTCGTCCCTTTACTTTTCCTAAAGCCAAACTGATCGTCACCTAGCGCATTCTCAATTTTCTTTTCCATTCTTCTGTATATTATTCTTGTAAGCAGCTTCGATGCATGAGCTGTTAAGCTGATTGTGCGATAATTCTCGCACTTGTCAGCTCTTGCCGTCTTCGGAATTGTGTGGATGATGCTTTTCCGAAAGTCAGATGGTATATCGCCAGACTCATATATTCTACACACCAACGTGAATAGTCGTTTTGTTGCCACTTCCCCCAATGATTTTAGAAATTCTGATGGAATGTTATCTATCCCTTCTCCCTTATTTGACCGTAAGTCCTCCAAAGCTCTTTTAAATTCCGATTCTAATACTGGATCCCCTATCTGTTCTAAATCGACTCCTGTTTCTTCTTCTATCACATCAGACAAATCTTCACCCTCATAGAGGCTTTCAATGTATTCTTTCCACCTATCTGCTCTCTCCTCTGCATTTAACAGTGGAATTCCCGTTGCACTCTTAATGTTACCACCGTTGCTTTTAATGTCACCAAAGGTTGTTTTGACTTTCCTGTATGCTGAGTCTGTCCTTCCGACAATCATATCTTTTTCGATGTCTTCACATTTTTCCTGCAGCCATTTCGTCTTAGCTTCCCTGCACTTCCTCTTTATTTCATTCCTCAGCGACTTGTATTTCTGTATTCCTGATTTTCCCGGAACATGTTTGTACTTCCTCCTTTCATCAATCAACTGAAGTATTTCTTCTGTTACCCATGGTTTCTTCGCCGCTACCTTCTTTGTACCTATGTTTTCCTTCCCAACTTCTGTGATGGCCCTTTTTAGAGATGTCCATTCCTCTTCAACTGTACTGCCTACTGCGCTATTCCTTATTGCTGTATCTATAGCGTTAGAGAACTTCAAACGTATCTCGTCATTCCTTAGTAGCCTACCTCCGTATCCCACTTCTTTGCGTATTGATTCTTCCTGACTAATGTCTTGAACTTCAGCCTACTCTTCATCACTACTATATTGTGATCTGAGTCTATATCTGCTCTTGGGTACGCCTTACAGTCCAGTATCTGTTTTCGGAATCTCTGTCTGACCATGATGGAAAAGGCCGGGAGATACGGGAAGATTTCAATTAGATTACAAGTATACCTCCTCCTCTTGTGATTCTTGAACAGGGTATTCGCTATTACTAGCTGAAACTTGTTACAGAACTCAATTAGTCTTTCTCCTCTTTCATTCCTTGTCCCAAGCCCATATTCTGCTGTAACCTTTTCTTCTACTCCTTCCCCTACAACTGCATTCCAGTCGCCCATGACTTAGATTTTCGTCCCCCTTTACATACTGCATTACCCTTTCAATACCCTCATACACTTTCTCTATCTGTTCATCTTCAGCTTGCGACGTCGGCATGTATACCTTAACTATCGTTGTCGGTGTTGGTCTGCTGTCGCTTCTGATTAGAACAACCCGGTCACTGAACTGTTCACAGTAACACACCCTCTGCCCTACCTTCCTTTTCATAACGAATCCTACACCTGTTATACCATTTTCTGCTGCTGTTGATATTACCCGATACTCATCTGACCAGAAATCCTTGTCCTTCTTCCACTTCACTTCACTGACCCCTAATATATCTAGATTGCGCCTTTGCATTTCCCTTTTCAGATTTTCTAGTTTCCCTACCACGTTCAAGCTTCTGACATTCCACGCCCCCGACTCGTAGAACGCTATCCTTTCGTTGATTATTCAATCTTTTTCTCATGGTAACCTCCCCCTTGGCAGTCCCCTCCCGGAGATCCGAATGGGGGACTATTCCGGAATCTTTTGCCAATGGAGAGATCATCATGACACTTCTTCAGTTACAGGTCACATGTCCTGTGGATACACGTTACGTGTCTTTAATGCAGTGGTTTCCATTACTTCTGCATCCTCATGTCGTTGATCATTGCTGATTCTTCCGCCTTTAGGGCAATTTCCCACCCCTAGGACAAGAGAGTGCCCTGAACCTCTATCCGCTCCTCCGCCCTCTTTGACAAGGCCGTTGGCAGAATGAGGCTGACTGCTTATGCCGGAAGTCTTCGGCCGCCAATGCTGATTATTTATCAAAGTTTAGGCAGTGGCGTGGATCGAACCCGGGAACGAAGATGTTTTGATTTTGAATCAAAGACGCTATCCCTAGACCACGGGTACACCTTGCCAATGCCTTTCATTTGCACCGACAATATTTACATTTTGAAAACCAGAAAGTGAATATCGACTTGATTGAGAAAAGGGTAATTACGCAAAACCTGAATGTGCAGTATTTGCAAGATTTGGTTCTGTCATTTCGGATTCCTAAGGTGAACTGTTGCCGACCGATCGATCGACAATACTTCCCTGTTCACTGTTTCAGTATCTACCCCGTTATTTACTGCCTGCTCCATTTCCTTATGCTCAATTACCAAATTATTATGTTGAACATTTGTTAATTCATTACAAGGTGGTGCTAACACACTACTCTCGTCTTCACTGTCATTTCTCAATTTACTTTGGAGCCTAGTGTTGCACTTTTCACACGCCATGATTATCACAGTATTTCATACGATAATACAGAAAAACACAATTTGAAGAGCAAAAATAAGAAAACACATCAAAAATAGCACTGAAAATAATATCTAATTAATTGCAAACGCGACTATGAAATACTTGGTGCGACTCCACATGCGTGCCACAACTGCTTCATTACAGTATCGTACAACAATGAAAACTAAAACTACAAAGGAAATTCTCTATACAATTGTTGTGTTGGCAGAAGAGCCAACACCGTGTTACGAAGGGAGGCTGAACTGCACGCGTTTTAGCTCACGCAGGCTGGCGTGAGGAGGGAAGGACTATACTGACGTGAGGTCTGGAACATGACAAGGAATTAGAATTCAGAAAGCAGACGTAATTAGTTTGATACTTAACTTTAATCCATTAATGATGAACGTCGCTCTTGACGGTACATGATTCACAATATTATCTGTTCAGAATAGTAACTGAATACGGCGCCTTGCTAGGTCGTAGCAAATGACGTAGCTGAAGGCTATGCTAAACTGTTGTCTTAGCAAATGAGAGCGTATGTAGGCAGTGAACCATCGCTAGAAAAGTCGGCTGTACAACAGGGGACGAATGCTAGGGAGTCTCTCTAGACTAGACCTGCCGTGTGGCGGCGCTCGGTCTGCAATCACTGATAGTGGCGACACGCGGGTCCGACGTATACTAAAGGACTGCGGCCGATTTAAAGGCTACCACCTAGCAAGTGTGGTGTCTGGCGGTAGGGTCGACCTCCATCGGGCCGGGGCACCCGACGGGCGAAGACGACATATGGACCGGAGCGGGCAAGAGTTCCATGTCGGAGGACAACTGGTCACGGGAAGCGATCGGCGGCGCGTGACCCAGGGAGGCGCCCGGCGGTTGCAGCGACGCGTCCACTGCGGGCGGCGCCGCCGGGAGAACAGGCGGCGGCAGCGCGTCGCCATGGGGCAAAATGGAAGGCAGCGTCGGTAACACCTGGGGCTGAGGCGAGCCAGTAGATGGGTCCCCAGGGCGCTGACCGGACGGCACCGTCGCTGAAAGCAGACGGCGAGCGGCAGATCCCGTGCGACGACAGAGGCGCAGCTGATTGGTTTTGGGGGCCTCTGGTGAGGCGCGCCGGCATCTCAGATACATAGCGCGTCCGAGGCAGCGAAGAATGCGCCCTGCGAGCCAACGCTGTGAACCTCTGTAGTGGCGGTAGTAGACAGCGTCGCCTGGAGCAAAAGCAGGTGGCTGCCGCTGCACAGGAACCTCATGCGGCGGATGTAGCAAAGACATCAAGGTTCGATGAGGGCGACCGTGGAGCAACTCAGCCGGCGAGCGATCATCTCGGGGCTGAGAGCGATACGACGACAAAAAGAGCAATAACGCGTCCTCCCGAGAATGCGACTCTTTCAACTTCAACATCTGTGACTTGAAAGTCCGGACCAATCGTTCAGCGGCACCGTTTGACTGAGGCGAAAACGGCGCGGACGTCAGATGTTGAATACCATTGGCCTTGCAGAATGACTGAAATTCTGCAGACACAAATTGTGGGCCATTGTCGGAAACAATAGTCTGTGGAAGACCTTCAATGCAAAAGATAGCAGATAACGCTTGGATGGTGGCAGACGATGTCGTGGAAGACATCCCGATAACAAAAGGAAAATTACTGAACGAATCTATCACAACCAATCATCGAGTATTTCAGAATGGACCAGCAAAATCGATGTGTAAGCGTTATCAAGGGAAAGTGGCTTTTGGCCATGAAACAATTTCCGCGGTGGTGCTGATTGTTGTTCGGCACACACCATGCAAGAAGACCACATATTCGTAATCGCGGCATCGATTCCGAACCAAGTACAGTGCTGACGAGCAAGTTGTTTCGTTCTCACTATACCCCAATGTCCGTGGTGGAGAAACTTTTAAGACAGAGGACTGTAACGAGCGTGGGACCACGACCCTGGACTGATCATTGTCAGAACGCAACAGCAAAACACCACATCGAACAAAAAGTCTCTCCTTGTGAGCAAAAAATCGGCGAACCAACGTGTCCTCGATCCGTGACTTTGACAAGGGCCATTGCGTAGCAACAAAATGCAGAACGGTAGCAAGGACAGGGTCGGCAGTTGTGGCTGTAGCTACTCGACGAAAATCAATCGTAAACGATTGGACCACGTCATCGGTTTCCAAATCAATGAACATGCATGCAAGTTTGGAGGAATCGAATGCTGTATCCTCAGCAACAGGCAAACGGGACAACGCATCGGCGTTTCCGTGCTTATCTTGTATCGGTCCACTGCTATCGTAGCGGTACTGCGAGAGGAAAATAGACCAGCGAATGAATTTTTGCACTGTAAGTGGAAGTACAGGCTTGTTCGCATGAAAAAGCGATGTCAAAGGTTTGTGGTCTGTGATGATGGTAAAGTGACGACCATACAAGAAATCATGAAACTTTGTAACACCAAGTACAAGAGCCAATGCTTCTTTTTCGAGCTGTGAATAATTTCTTTGTGCAGACGAGAGCAATTTGGAAGCAAAGGCAATAGGGCGATCGTGCGAGCCATCTTTGTGCGCGAGCACAGCACCGATCCTGAAATCCGATGCATCTACCATCAACAAAAGGGGCTTCCGGGGATCGAATGGCGTAAGGCAAGTGTTGGAAATCAATGCCGATTTCAACCAGCGAAAGGCGCGTTCGCATTCCGTCGTCCAGACCAACGGAACACCTTTACGGCGAAAGCGATGAAGCGGAGCTGAAATGGAAGAGGCGTGGCGCACATATCTGTGATAATAATTGAAGCAGCTACAGAGTGTGCTGGGAAAAATCAAACTCTGCGGTGAAGGCAAGTCTTGTATGGCACGGAGGTGTGTGGGACTGGGATGTATGCCTTGGGCATTGAGTACATGGCGCAGGTATGGCAAGTCACGAGCAAAAAACACACATTTGTCCTTCCATAAGCGAAGACCATTTTGTCGCAAGACCTGAAATAATGTTTTGAGATTGGCTAAATGTTCTACTTCCGTCTTTCCAGAGATCACAATATCGTCCAGATAGTTTGCTGCAGTAGGGACCGATGCACAAACAGTTTGTAGATATTGCTAAAACAATGCAGGGGCGGATGCACACCCGAATGGCAGTCATTTGAATCGATGCAAACCAAGATGCGTGTTAACCACCAAAACGTGCTGGGATTCTTCATCCATTGGTATTTGCAAGTACGCATCTGCTAGGTCCAACTTCGAAAAATACTTACCCGGGCACAGTTTGTCAAAAAGATCTTCTGGGCGGGGTAAAGGAAAAGTGGCAATCACTAGTTGTGGATTCACTGTTGCCTTGAAGTCCACACAAAGTCTCAATTTTCCCAAAGCTTTTGGCAAAATTACTAAGGGTGATGCCCAGAGAGAAGCCTGCACAGGTTCAATTGCACCTTGTGATTCCAAATCGTGTAATGGTTTTGCAACCTCATCACGCAATGCGTGGGGAACATTGCGCGCTTTGAAAAATTTTGGTTGCGCATTTACTTTTAGTTCCATATGTGCTTTATAATTCTTAGCGCAACTGAGGTCCGGTGTAAAAATGTCTGCAAATTCTTCACATAGACGAGAAACACTGTCTGAAGGCAGCCTGGTTCACTGATTTACTACAGACAAGTTAAACAATTGAAATAAATCGAAACCAAACAAGTTCACTGCAGAGGAAGAACGAAGGACGTACAATGACACAAGTTTTGTTTGTCCCTTGTATGTTGCAAGAAGGCTGCACTGTCCTAACACAGTGATCGGCTGTCCTGAATAACTAGTTAGCTTAACATTTGCGGCATGCAACAGTGTGCCCAGCAGTTTGTAAGTGTCTTGATTGATCAGTGAAACTGCAGCTCCGGTATCGAGCCGGAATGTTATCACTTTGCCATTAATGTCCAAGTCTACCAAAAGTTTATTGTCCTGCTGACAAGAGCGACTGTCTCATGCAACATGAACTGACACTGGTACAAAATCACTTGCGACTTGACAAGATTTCCAGCGATGTCGACGCACACTATTAATGGGATGAACACAATCACTGTTAGAGAGAGTGGCACTGGGCGGAGTGGAATGAACGACATGAATTTCCATGGGCGAAGTTTTGCGAGCCAGAGTATCCTTGGTTCGATTCCGATTCCGGTGCAAAGCAAAGGGCCGGGAATGGGTTTGAGTTTCCGAGCTGAGCTTTTTCTGGCAAACACTCTGAACATGTACTTTTTTATTACAGAAAAAGCAAATAGCTTGGCGTGACGGGCAATTCTCACGCGAATGTTTAGTAGCGCACCGCGGGCATGATTTGAGCACTGCATTTGCTCGCTGGCGCGGCACACATGGCTGAGAGCCTGGTGGCAGCGGCGCGGCCGGGCGCGAGGGCTGTTTACTGCTCCGTGCTGCTCGCCTGGCTGGCCGGTTAACCTGACACACGGCTGGCGAAGTTTCAAATGATTCCTGAGCAAAGTCAAGTGTGTCCTGCCGATCCAATATGTCCATCACTTGCTGAAGGGGGGGATTGACTAGTTTCAAAATCTGTACCCTTATACGAACATCAGAAACGTTCTGTGCAATTGGATCACGTACCATAGTATCTGAATATTGGAGTCCACATTGACACTCAAAAGCACAATCCCTAGTAAGGCCTTGCAAGGTTGCAACCCACTCCTGATTAGTCTGACCTGCCGTACCATTTGTACGAAAGAAAGTATACCATTTTGCAACTACATTGCCTGATTGTTTTTGTCTGCATTAGATGCATATTTCAATTTCTTTGTAGGACAGGCTTGCTACATCACGTCGGGGAAATAATTTGACTATCACCTGGTAAGTTTCGTCACCGACGGACGACAAAAGAAAAGGCTGCTGCTCGTTACCTTGAATTCTGTAGGCTGCGAGATGGAATCCAAATTGGCGTGACCACTCCGTCCGGCTTTCCAGTGCAGCATCAAAAGGTCTGAAAGGCGGTGCAACTACGTGTTGTGGCTGCGATAGCGGTGGAGCGGCGGCTGCCGCTTCGTTTTGCATTGCCCGTTGACCCTGGACGAGCTGTCCAAGGGCATCCAGTAATGCCTGCGTCTGCTGATTCTGTAAGCGATAGAATTCGAACAGTACATCTGGAGATTGTGGCGAAGCCATTACACAATGAATTCAGGGCATTATAGATAAGAACATCGTTTTTACACTCGTCGCCAATGTTCTGTTGGCAGAAGAACCAACACCATGTTGCGAAGGGAGGCCGAAATGCACGCGTTTTAGCTCAGACAGGCTGGCGTGAGGAGGGAAGAACTATACTGACATGAGGTCTGGAACAAGACAAGGAATTATAATTCAGAAAGTGGACGTAATTAGTTTGATACTTTAATCCATTACCGATGAACGTCTCTCTTGACGGTCATGATTCACAATATTATCTGTTCAGAATAGTAACTGAATATGGCGCCTTGCTAGGTCGTAGCAAATGACGTAGATGAAAGCTATGCTAAACTGTCGTCTCTGCTAGCGATGGTTCACTGTCTACATACGCTCTCATTTGCAAAGTCGGCTGTACACCTGGGGCGAGTGCTAGGGAGTCTCTAGACTAGACCTGCCGTGTGTCGGCGCTCGGTCTGCAATCACTGATAGTGGCGACACGCGGGTCCGACGTATACTAACGGACCGCGACCGATTTAAAGGCTACCAACTAGCAAGTGTCGTGTCTGGCGGTGACATCTCAACAATTATGCGTTAGCAGTAAACAATAACCAATTTCTAATCTTGCACTAATTATTCAAACTGCAAGAAAAGTCAGAAGATTCCAGTGAGGTATCCTCGGCTAAGGGTCGACAGATGAAACTCCTTTATTTAAAATGATTCTGAAACAGCAGAGTGAAACTGAACGTACTGAGCCTATTTCTCTTTACTCATTCTTAAAATGTCAACACTGGCCAATACTATCCTAGCACAACGCAATCTGACTACTCAAAAAAAGATAACCTGACTTCAAGTAATTAATACAAAAGAATGTCCCTGACTAAGAAGAAATCCTAACAAACCTATACAGTATTGTTCCATCATCTTTCGGGCGTGCACTCGGGACAGCGACAATTCTTCTTGCGATATTTCGGCTGGAAACCTCCCAGCCATCTTCAAGGCGAATCGGAGACTGAGTTCGTAGCATCTCTGCTGGTTGTTCGCCTCCAACAGCCCAACAGTACTTCCATCACTGCTGGCGACTAACTTCCAACTGCCCAACAATACACGCGATTAACTTCCAACTAGTCCGACCAGCCACAGAGTCTCTGACCGCTTTTTTTTGTAAGAGATCCAATGCAAAGCACTACACAGCGCTGCCAACTCACAAGCAGCCCACTTACACAATTATACACTGAAGCGGCAAAGAAACTGGCATAGGCATGCGTATAACAATACAGATATATGTAAACAGGCAGAATACGGCGCTGCGGTCGGCAACGCCTATATAAGACAAGTGTCCGGTGCAGTTGTTAGATGGGTAACTGCTGCTACATTGGCAGGTTATGAAAATTTATGTGAGTTTGAACGTCGGCGCACGAGCGATGGGACACAGCGTCTCCGAGGCAGTGATGAAGTGGGGATTTTCTCGTACGATTATTTCACAAGTGTACCGTGAATATCAGGCATCCAGTAAAACATCAAATCTCCGACACTGCTGTGACCGGTAAAAGATCCTGCAAGTACAGGAGTAACGACGACTAAAGATAATCGTTCAACGTGACAGAAGTGCAACCCTTCCAAAAATTGCTGCAGATATCAATGCTGCGCCATCAACAAGTGTCTGCGTCCGAATCATTCGACGAAACATCACCAATATGGGCTTCCGCAGCCGAAGACCCACCCGTGTACCCTTGATGACTGCAAGACACAAAGCTATACGCCTCACCTAGACTCGTCAACACCTACACTGGACTGTTGATGACCGGACACATGTTGCCTGGTCGGACGAGTCTCGTTTCAAATTATATCGAGCGGATGGACGTGTACGGGAATGGAGACAACCTCGTCAATCAATGGAGCCTGCATGTCAGCAGGGGACTGTTCAAGCTGGTGGAGGCTCAGTAATGGTGTGGGGCGTGTGCAGTTGATACGTCTAGATACGACTCTGACAGGTAACAAGTACGTAAGCATCCTGTCTGATAACCTGCATCCATTCACGTCCATTGTGCATTCCGACGGGCTTGGATAATTCCAACAGGACAATGCGACATCCCACACGTCCGGAACTGCTACAGAGTGGCTCCAGGAAAATTCTTCTGAGTTTAAACATTTCCGCTGGCCACCAAACTCCCCAGACACGAACATTAATGAGCAAATCTGGGATGCCTTGAAACGTGCTGATCAGAAGAGATTTTCACCTTGCGTAGTCTTATGGCTTTATAGACAGCCCGCAGGATTCATGGTGTCAGTTCCCTCCAGCGCTACTTCAAACATTATATACTTATATGGATGTGGTGTCATATCTATATAAGTATATAGTTCTGGCAATACCGGCCATGACCTTCTTCTTCTGTGCGGATGCACACATATTACCCGAACTCTTACGGGACTTGGTAAGAATGTCTTCCACGAGTAATGGATGTATTGGGTAGGGCACTACGAATGTAGTGTGTGGACGTGTAAGGTGAGAATGTGGGTCTTGCGGGAGGCGTGTGCGAGATAGTCCCTGCAGTCATACTGTCCTCTGAGCCCGCGGTGGCTCGGATGGATGCCGGCACGGTAAGTCAGCATGTTCGGTCAGAGGGTTAGCTGCCCCCTGCAATAAAAAACTGAAAAAAAAAAAGATAGAGCGTCTGCCATGTAAGCAGGAGATCCCGGGTTCGAGTCCCGGTCGGGGCAAACATTTTCACCTATCCCCATTGATATATATCAATGCCCTTTAGCAGCTGAAGATATTAATATATAATTCTAAGTTGAGGCATTAATCGAGCATGCCACGTCGTGTTGTGGCACTTCTGCGTGCTCGCCGGGACCTACACGATATTAGGCAGGTGTACCAGTTTCTTTGGCTCTTCGATCTATGTGTCTGGCAATTAACGTAAAACAGTTTTTTTCACGCTTTGTAATAATTTGGTGAAACAGACGCGTGTTTCACAGACCTTTTACAAGTCACTGCAGATATATGACGCATTTTTCGAGATGGGAACGTTTAACCAAACTGCTGTTAGATACACCAATCTGTACTATACTTTATAATGTTTGAAGTAATCAGTGTCTTAGGGAATCCTCCGTTAACCATTCTAAAATGGTGTATACAAAGATTACCCTTGCATAGGCGTATTGGAATTCTATTGTGTTAAAAAGTTCTTTAAAAATTGAATCTAAGGTATGATTTACACAACGGCGTATTGGAAGACAAACAGTGCACACCAGCGACACGCGCCTGGTCCCTGAAGCTCTGTCCAGATTTGAATATTATGAGACCGTCCGTACTCGATCCGACACGTTCAGGACGTTTCGACAATACTGACAATATTTTAGGTCCACCTCAATCTGTGGAGGGCTGCAGTGCTGCAAATAATCTTTATCCCAGTACCTTCAGATGCCCAAAGTTATTCCAAATTCAGTCTAGTACCCCTGTATGTCCCTGCTAAATACAAAAGCCCACTGCCATTATTCCGTGTTCGTTATATGTTTAGTACGTTTTCTTGTGAATACTTCTATCTCTGACTCTCTACGGTATTATATGTAAACAAATAAATTTGTTCAATAAAAATCAGAAAAACTAAAGATTCTGAAACAGTAATGGTATAGCACATTATTTGGCATTACCAACGACGCCTGGAAGATAGGTAAATAATATTGTGCGACCTTATTCTAACATTAGGGCGTGGAAATACTTTTCTCCATTTTATCTGGGAAAATATCAAACGACTAAAAGTACCACTAGTCTGAACGTCGTCATTTTCATCTCCTCCCTCCTCTGATGTGTCGTCATCACTGACGATAACAGCATCCTGTTCATCTCCATTAACGGAACCAGTTGGCCCCTCGTCATTTACGTGATCAATCAATGCTCGCAGGCACTTTCTCCACCTCTGGCTCAAAACAATCGATATACAGGGTGTTACAAAAAGGTACGGCCAAACTTTCAGGAAACATTCCTCACACACAAAGAAAGAAAAGATGTCATGTGGACATGTGTCCGGAAACGCTTAATTTCCATGTTAGAGTTCACTTTAGTTTCGTCAGTATGTACTGTACCTTCCTTCAATTGGGCCAACTGGCGGTGAATCGAGGAAGTAATGTTGACTTCGGTGCTTGTGTTGACATGCGACTCATTGCTCTACAGTACTAACATTAAGCACATCAGTACGTAGCATCAACAGGTTAGTGTTCATCACGAACGTGGTTTTGCAGTCAGTGCAATGTTTACAAGTGCGGAGTTGGCAGATGCCCATTTGATGTATGGATTAGCACGGGGCAATAGCCGTGGCGCGGTACGTTTGTATCGAGACACATTTCCAGAACGAAGGTGTCCCGACAGAAAGACGTTCGAAGCAATTGATCGGCGTCTTAGGGAGCACGGAACATTCCAGCCTATGACTCGCGACTGGGGAAGACCTAGAACGACGAGAACACCTGCAGTGGACGAGGCAATTCTTCGTGCAGTTGACGATAACCCTAATGTCAGCGTCAGAGAAGTTGCTGCTGTACAAGGTAACGTTGACCACGTCACTGTATGGAGAGTGCTACGGGAGAACCAGTTGTTTCCGTACCATGTACAGCGTGTGCAGGCACTATCAGCAGCTGATTGTCGGATGAACCATTGGCAGAAGTGTACCCGTGGAGGCCAATGTGTCAATACTCATTTCAGTGCAAATGTTCTCTTTACGGATGAGGCTTCATTCCAACGCGATCAAATTGTAAATTTTCACAATCGACATTTGTGGGTTGACGAGAATCCGCACGCAATTGTGCAATCACGTCATCAACACAGATTTTCTGTGAACCTTTTGGCAGGCATTGTTGCTGATTTCTCGATTAGGCACCATGTTCTTCCACCTACGCTCAATGGAGCACGTTATCATGATTTCATACGGGATACTGTACCTGTGCTGCTAGAACATGTGCCTTTACAAGTATGACACAACATGTGGTTCGTGCACGATGGAGCTCCTGCACATTTCAGTCGAAGTGTTCGTACGCTTCTCAACAACAGATCCGGTGACCGATGGATTGGTAGAGGCGGACCAATTCCGTGGCTTCCACGCTCTCCTGACCTCAACCCTCTTGACTTTCATTTATGGGGGCATTTGAAAGCTCTTGTGTACGTAACCCCGGTACCAAATGTACTGTAGAGACTCTTCGTGCTCGTATTGTGGACGGCTGTGATACAATACGCCATTCTCCAGGGCTTCATCAGCGCATCAGGGATTCCATGCGACGGAGGGTGGATGCATGTATCCTCGCTAACGAAGGACATTTTGAAAATTTCCTGTGACAAAGTGTTTGAAGTCACGCTGGTACGTTCTGTTGCTGTGTGTTTCCATTCCCTGATTAATGTGATTTGAAGAGAAGTAATAAAATGAGCTCTAACATGGAAAGTAAGCGTTTCCGGACACATGTCCACATAACATATTTTCTTTCTTTGTGTGTGAGGAATGTTTCCTGAAAGTTTGGCCGTACCTTTTTGTAACACTCTGTATAACAATATTTGCTACTAATTAATGTCGTGTATTATGCAAAATACTCTCAAAATGGAATGAATTAGCTACTTTAACTTTTTATTCTTTGGGGTGAGAGTGGCGTGCTGGGCTTCCACAAATCCCAGAATCCGCAGACTTGTTTCAGCAGCGTCTCACGTGCTCCTGTTCACAATTAAAGTTACAGAAACACACTTGTACCACTCCACTGACATCTCGTTGCAGCTGCCAGGAACCACAAGGCAATGTGGCGTGGCATCCACCAACCACCTGTAAAAATTCGTCGTAAGGAGTGTACCACACCGCTACACGCCGTAGGCCGACGAGCGACAGAGACTGGATTCGGCCAGTGCATCGGCGTTCGTCTTCTCATCCGCACCAAACGAAGGGCTTAGAGCCAAACGAATTCTGTCATATGGAATCGCAGATTACTTTGATAACATTCTGATACAAGGTAGCGTTTTAATCACTATTTCACCGGCCAATGTTATGTTAATAACATACGCGGCGCTACGAGATAGAGTGTTATATGGTTTTTTCCCGCGTCAGTTTAACCTGAATGTTAAAACCGCCGAAATAACCGATTTTCTGTTTTTTATTCCTTTTTTCTATTATTTCGTGTAGAAAAATTTTACCTGCCTCAGTTTCGAAATACATTCAGTCAAAATATTAAATTAACTAGGCGAATAAAAGAAAATTTATGCTACGAACAGAGCAAGGCATATTATGTTGATAACAGGCAGCAGAGAGACTGCGTGTATGTAAATGAAGAAGCACAACTTGAGCCAAGATCGCTGTTGTACAGAATTTATTTTGATGAGTGGTTTCGTGCAGTACATTTCGCTGAATCTTGATCAAATACTTACTATACCGTATCGTATCATAGAACGATATTTCAAGAACATGAGAACAATAGTATATCAGCAAGTCAAGCATAAAATAAACACTACTTAAAACAAAGTAAACATTGCTCTGATTATGCAATCTAACGTTCGTTCATTAGCAAAATGAAAACTCTATACAATCTCATGTTCGTACATTAGCAAAATAATCAGTGCATCTCGCTTCCCGCGCCCGGGTTCGATTCCCGGCGGGGTCAGGGATTTTCTCTGCCTCGTGATGACTGGGTGTTGCGTGATGTCCTTAGGTTAGTTAGGTTTAAGTAGTTCTAAGTTCTAGGGGACTGATGACCGCAGATGTTCAGTCCCATAGTGCTCAGAGCCATTTGAACCAATCAGTGCAATTTGTGTACGTTTATTTTATGTTTGACTTTATAAGCTCCCTTCTCCTTGGAGATTATATGGGTTAATTAATGATTATTATGTTAACTCTTATTGTAGTTGGCCGCGTACATCGAGACTTCGTTCATTGTTAAATGCAATGGTGTGGCACTAACTGATGGAGATGCATTAAGAACTGGTAAAATTTAATTTTTTTTTCTTTATGACACTGCACAAACATAAACACACTACTATTCAAACTGTGTGCCACGACTACTAAACACAAATCCTTCTCTACGTAACCGCCTGTGGCTCACGCAGCCTACACCGTCCGCAGCCTCTCAACAACTGCCTCTGCTTGCGACTCTCTGCGCCACTGGCCATTGTCGCCCTCCAAAGAACAACCACTTACAGATACTACACACCACTACCCCCACAACTTGTTGATATACTTTATTCTCATGGTCATGAAATATCGTTCTGTGATATGATAGTATGAAATATGCATGATCGCTTGACAATTCATACAGTGAACAATTTTTTTCTTTAAATACCACTGTGAAAACTATTAAAATGAAACTAAATGATTTGTCCAATGGTCCGCTGTTGCTGTATTTGTTCAGGTCACTTTATAAACCAGACAACCAGTTTCGCAACTTTTCAGTTGCATTTTCTGGTGCAAATATGAATGCTATGTCATAGGTTGCAGAATGCCACAAAGTAACAATTGTTTGTGGCTTGGTAAAGTTTTCCGCTCTATTCCCATCGTCAATTGATAAAGACCATCGTCAATCGCGAATCTCGTGTCTGTGTTGTGTCGCGAACTCTACACTTTCCAATTAAAATACGCTCTTGTCGGCCCATGTCAAGCAACAGAATGCCCCTCACAGATGTTAGTCACAAAAGCCGACACGCCCGTGTGTTTCTGCCACCAACATACCAGCTGAGAAGGTAATCTGCGAGCATCCCGTCTGTAGAAGCGTGTGCAATGGCTGCCATCCCGGTATACTGCTCACTGTTTGAATTGCCAAGCAGTCATGTATAATTTTAGCTGCGGTTGTCCCAGCTTTAAAATTTTCTGTAACAATGTAGTATGCATTTGATAAAGATTCAGTGAAAGGTACTGCAGGAGATCTGATGATGGCAACTTAGTCTGCTGAAACTGATCATTACAATAAATGCAGTACGATAGCGCTCTTGGCTGTTTGAAGTTCAACTTCTGTTCCTATATTATTCTAGATTGTTCACCAACATGATAATGTCAAGTATATGTATTATAAATGATTTGTTCTTAAACAGAAAACTTGATCACCTCAACTTCCTGCGTAGGGACAGTGAAATGTTTAATAACTTGTTTAGAGTCACTTAGTCCTCATATTGAAAATGAAGGCAGACGTATACGAAAATGTATTCTTTTCTTCTTGGTCCTCTAATGACAGTTCATTAAAATGCAACAGTGTCGGAACATGTAGCCCACATCGTCTGTAGAACAACTGGAGACCTTCGATTTCTTTTACTTTATGGCACTTCCGCTTGTATGTTACGTGGAAATTGTTGATTTTGCTCATAATCTCTTCCTGCATATGGCTGGGAAAGATGTGATACCTCTACTGCTGTGGCTTTCTCCACCAGACATCACGGCGTCTAGAGTATCAGCAACCAAACTGACAGCCTGCAGCCGCGGGTTGTCCGCTTCACAGGCACACCGAAGCACTACACAACCGACGGGCAATATTGATGAACGGCCACAAGAACGACAACAACAACAACAACACAGCAAAGACACCAGCGGCCACCAGGGGCCACTACCGGCCCTCATAAACATAAGGATCCCGGAACTCTTCTCACACGTAAAAACAACTTGATGGAAGATAGTTCCGAGGTACACATCCGCCGAAGCGCTATAAAGGCCGGCGCTCGGCCGCACATCGGCAGGTCATCGACCGCCAGCAGACGTGGATAGCTGCCGCCCCGGCAGCCCGGCTTGGATCTTCTCGCTAATCTCTGGATTAGGCTCGGTATGTCGGAGAAGTCTCTGGCGGAGACTAGTAAGTTTGTTTTCTATATTATTCTTGTATGTAGTTGTGATTCGAAGACGGATCACTGTTTTGTGTGGTGTTATACTTGGAGAATTTGTTTTGGTTAATTGAACAGTCCAGTAAATTGTTTTCGGACTTTGATCGTTACTTTCTTCTGCTTACGCAGACATATCATCTACCATTTTGGTAATTGTCAGTGCTATTTTGTTTGTTTCCATAGTTGTGGAAACTCACGACACAGTGCGACAAACTGTAATAAAACAGTTCACTACTAAAAAAAAATGCGGCGAAACATCGACAAAACGTCCGCCATCTTGTCAAATTTTCCGTCAGTCAAAATTTCTCGGAAACATGTCAAACACGAAAATGCTCGACAAACACGTCAAATAGCACCGTACAGGCTCAAATGTTTGGCGAACATAGTGGAGTTTGACAAATTGTGCGATCGTGTACGGGGGTCTTTGCACGGGTCTTGCAATGCTCATTTTTTGGTGTTCTGTGACGCACGCTACCCGGGGAGAGCGACGCGGCAATTCTGCCCGCCATTGCTCCACCGGAGATGCACGTCAAACAGGGAATTTAGTCTTCGTGCGTTTCCAGTTGGTGAAGAGACAAGTGTCGTTGGCTTTCCGATGTTGCATTCGGGGGGTGGTGTCTATTCGACAAGAATAATCATTTCAGTTTGAGTGCACAGAATGTAGAGGTGGATACAAACACAACGAAAATATGCGGGGGGCGCGTTTGAGCGCTCACCGAGAGAAACTTGACGATATCGCCGATATCGCGCAGTGTCTAAAGGCGCGTTCCCAACATTGTTCGTGGCTAGTAATGGACTACCGATGTTCGCAACATGTTCGCAACATAAAATCAGTGTTCCCCGGCTGTGTCGGTTGAGATCAAACAAACGTTGTTGGTGGCCTGCTACCAGTAAATTCCGCTACGCAGCGCTAGTGTTCGTTTGCTCTGAGTGAGTGTTTTGGTGTTTGTTTTGCTGGAGGGTAGTGGTGCGTTTATTTTATGTGCCTTCATTTTTATCTGAAATGGAGTGGTCACGAGACAAAATTTTCCAGCTGCTGTCGCTCTGAGGAGTGCAGCTGAGCTGCGCAGGTTACAAAAATACTGAAATCAAACATGATTCTTTACAAAAGGTTGCTGCGGCGCTTGGCACCTGCAGCAGTGACGTGGACAAAAAAATAAATCTCTCTTGTTTCAGTACCGACGAGAAAAACGAAAAGTAGAGGAAAGTAAAAAATGTGGATGTGGTACTGACACACTTTACGAAACGAAGTGGTTTGGATTTAAATGTTTACGTTTTCTGGATGATATGGAACCATTTGGAACTATTTGAGATATGAGATATGCCTGGCTTTGATAGGAGTCTCCTGATGCCAGAAAACGAAGAGTAACAACAAGTCTTTGGTTCACAGGGATTGCTTTTCTGAAATTTGGGACTTTCTTTGAAACAACTGGTTCTATAATATTCAACAACATTTCAAAATCTGGCGGCGACATCCTACTGAAGTTGCGAAAGCCAGAACCGTCTTCAAATTCAGCTCACAAAGCATGTCATTCCCGCCACGTCTTCTATAGTATGTTTTGTTCCACCGACGACGACTACATCGTTTCTGTTTATTTCGTTAAGTATTATTAATGCAGCACCAAATGTCATTAACTCTTCCTCTTCACTTGACATAGAGTATCTCTTGATGTGAATACACAAAGTAACCTGTCAGTTCACCGCAGCAGACTACGCGAATACGTAGAAATGTTGCTGGCTAGTGTAAACGGGAATGCGAACAACGAACTACGTTGCCAACATGTTGAGGGAACAAGTTGCACACGATGTTCCGAACAAAAACATGTCCTGAGCTCAACGTAAACGCGCCTTAAAGCGACAGGGATGTTTCGCGTTTAGCTGTCAAACCTGTGGCAAGAATTTCAGTTGCGAGTTCAATTTTAATCATCAGCGAGCCATCGACTGAGACAAGATCAGTGAAGTGAATATGTCATTACGAACTTGTGCCAATCGTGTTTAAAATAATTGTCCTTTGTAACGAGTGACGTCCAAAGAGCTTCTCTTTTCATGATTTGATTCTCTGTACGTGGCTTACATTCTCCTGTTACAACAGTATCAGGCATTATTATGCATTAAGAGACAAATCCACCATTACATGCGTATTAATTTTGCCAATTTCGTATTACGAACGAAAAGAAAAAATGAACTCTGTTTGTGGTGTAATGAAAAAAAAAATTCATTTCGATGTATCCGTGAAAACACCGTTGAAGTTATGAAATATTTGTACAAAGAAATATGCATAATGCAACATCCAAATCTTCTGTAAGGTTTATTTAACTCAGAACTTGATTAGAAGAAATATTTCTAGTTACATGTCCAGGAAGTATGATGAACTGATTTAGCAGCAAAGACGTAACATTATATTAGTGCTAGTTATTGTTATGACTGAGTGTTCTGAATGATGAGTGAAGCCACAAGTGTGCGTGCGGATGCGCAGCTACTTCCCGCCTTGAGAGGGGGGCTGCGGACAGGTGCGTGAGAGGACAGGGGGGGGGGGGGGGAGCGAGCTGCGTGCGGATGGCGCAGCTGCAGGGGGTCACGGGTTCGAATCGCGGTAGTCGAACATTTCGACTCATCGCCGCTGATTCCGCACCAAAGTCCCAATGTAACTAATATGGACAGTTCCTCCTCTTTCCATCCCTCTCTCCCCCCTCCATCTTCAGTTTACACAAAGAAGTAATAAATTTAAATATCACGCATGATGCGGCTGTTTTTCACTCATCTCAGTGTTTATGGCGTTAGTTCCTCATCTGTATGTCATTCAATGGCGTAATTTTGTAGGTACGTTCAGCGACATATGTGGATATTGTCTGCAAAATGTATTGCGAATACCGTTAGCAATAAAGAAGTAATAAATTTAAACGTCATGTGCAATGCGGCAGCTTTTGACGCATTTCGGTGCTTATGATGTCGTACCTCCGGAACTACGATAGGCAGGTGGTTCTTATCCCAATAGCGATCGTTGCCTCCACTGTAAGGGATATGTGTACGAAGTTTGGTTGAAATTGCATCAGTTCCTCTCGGGTGGAAAAGCTCTCAGAACCAACTGCTTTTCGCCAGCACGATAATAAAAACACAAATGTACATGGCATAGACAAAACAATGTGAACACCTGTACTTACTTGGGAATGGTTTATTAATTAGGGGATTGGACCACCATTCGCCCGTAATAGAGCAGCGATTCTTCTTGGAGTACTGGCATATAATGACTGTATAGTATCCAGTGGAATGTTTCGCCACTCTTCGAACAGAACCTCTTCTAACTCCTGTAGTGAGGAGGGAGGCGGAAATCTGCTCCGGAGTCTGCGCTCCAATACCGCCCACAAGGGTTCCATAATGTTCGAGTCCGGGGACTGCGCTGGCCAGAGTTGACGCTGCCGTTCAGTCGCATGCTGTCCCGGCTGTCTGAATGGGTGCGTTATCGTCCTGAAATGTGACATAATTGTAGGGGAACAACATTTGAGTCGTGGGGTGCGCCTGATCACCTAAAATGTTCAGATAATCGTTGGCGTTTGAGAATAATGATGGGACCAGCAGAATACCACGATATGGCTGCCCACACCGTCACACTTCCACCTGCGTGCTTAAACGTTGGAATCAGGCAATCAGGATTTTAGGCTTCTTTTGGCGTTCTCTAGATGTAAACCGGGCCCGATGTCGGAAATAACGATAACTTCGACTCGTCGGACCATACGATGTTTTTCCACTGATCATCCATCCAGGATTTATGCTCCTGACACCACATTTTACGCTGCTTTGCGTCGGTTGTCGTCACCAGTTGTTTCGGTACAGCAGCTTGTTCTCGGCGAACACTGTCAATAGATACGGAGTCTCGAAGATGGCTATTGAGCTCTGATGTCACTTTAGCCCCCATAGTTTTGTATTGTTTTGACGCAATTCGTGTTAGCGTACGACGATCTCTGTCATTTGGTTTTGATTTGCGCCTTCTATTACGTTTACACGATGATGTCTTTCCATATTTTGTGGGGGCTATCATGACTGTTGAAAAAGTTGCTCCTGAAACATTCAGTAAGTTGGCTGTCTTAGTTACTGATGCCCAAGCTAATCGGGCCCCCACAATCTGCCCTCTCTGTAACTGTGGCATTGCACGTCGACTTCGGCCTCTGAATGCAAATACGAAGTGTGCACTACTCGTAAACAACCTGCACTGGCGCTTCGTCCCAACTGAATACACAGCCCAGCGCGACGCGTGCCTTGCCTGCGTTGTTGACCGTCAAACACAACCACCCCGTTACTACCACTGTTCACGTTATTTTGCCTCTCCCCTGTATGTACAATCAGACGTTCTCTGTCGGCTCTAACAAGGGGAGGCCACGACGTTTGGAACGCGGATTTACTGCAGACTTCCTACACTGGTAGTAGTACTCCACGAGGACAACAACATGTGTAAGCAGTAGCGCGTACTTCTCAAGCGTTACTGAGAAAATCGCAAGATAATTTCGGTCGTCGAATATATATATCTGTGCGTGGACATTTTAACCATGAAGCGGCTGCAGCCGAGTAAAGCCGGCACGGTAACGCAGCGTGTTCGGTCAGGGCGTTTAGCAGCCTTCTGTAATAAAAAAACAGAGTAAATCGATCAACGACGAACTTAACGGCTATCTTACGACGTCCGTCCCGAGCTGATGCAACGAACGAAAGCGAAAAAAATTGAGATTAAAAAAAAAATAAAATAAATAAATAAAAACGCGTTCGGTCAGAGCGTTAGTTACCCTTCACAAAAAAAAAAAAAAAAATGAGCGAACGGATCATCGAACAACCTGAACCGGTGTCATCGGGCATCCGCCATGAACAAATTCAACGAACAAAATGTTAAAAAAAAAAAACCGTTTGGCGTTCAAGTCGCTGGATCGAGTTGCGTTCGTCAGTCTTTTTTTTTCTACACTGTCATTTTCTTTATTATTTATATTACAACTGATATAATGGTGAAAGTACGTGTAATCGGATGAAATTTTATTAAATTTACAATGTTATTTGGCAGTCTACTAATTTTTATTATCACAAATAATGTAATATTCATAACTATCGACTAGTAAACGACCAAACGCATAAAGTGGTACTGACAATGTATGCTTGTCCGTTATTTGAGAAATCCCTTATGCCTTGAAGTATCCCGGAACGACTTGTTACCTCCAAGTTTTGACCGGCACAGACGACTTTCGACATTACAAGTTGCAGGATGGTATTTTTCGTAAAAACACGGAAAACATAAAGTTAAACGGCACCAGCTCCATTGAATAAATGCTATGTTTTCGCATACCCAAGGTCTTTTGACGTTTTCTGTGGAAAAACAAACCTCATTAACATTTTCAAAAACCTCTCTTTCGGACGATAGTTCGGAAGCAAACACTGCATAACCAATTATCAGCACCGATTTTTAAGGTAATACTGCGTTAGGCATTATCGAGAAGCAAGTTCTCGTTCTCCTTCGATTAAATACGAACAGTTTTGAAGACACAGACAAGCATACATTTTCAGTATCACTTTATGCATTTGGTCGTTTACTAGTCGATAGTTATGAATATTATATTATTTATGATAATAAATTTGGTGTGTGTACTGTAAGACCTTCGGTACACACACCATCAGATTATTTGACTTGTCACTCTAACGAAGTAGGCGAGTGTCAGCAATATGTCTCGTGGTCTTATCGTGGCGTGTTTATCTTCTGATGTTAGGTGAGACGATAGAAATGCCACTTGCACGCTTAGAGTAGCAGATTGACGGTGACCAACTTTAAACAGAACTTGATTAATTTTCACACACATTTATTAAAATAAGAACAAACATAAACATTATGTAACTTGATTCTTGATGCTATTTACAATTGACAATCTGAAGTTCCTTTTGCCTGGGTACGTTAATCTTATTCTCACATATCTCTGATACTTGACAAAGTGTCTATACATTTATATTATTGACTATGTACAGGAATATGGTAATCTTATTAGGCGCAGACTGAAACTTGACTATAGACTGGTATAGACTAATGTAGACTGGTACAGACAGGTGCAGATAAATGCAGACTGACTGATTGGAGGTCTGTACACTCGTTATAATACCTCATGCGTTCAGGTAATCACTGCGCAAGTGTGATCCGTGAGGAGAAAAGGTCCTACATTAGCAGAAATCTCATTGGCTGCATTACATATTAATACGCGGATTGGCGGAAACAGAATTTGGTCCGTCTCTAAGGCAGCGCCATCTCGTAGTGCGGAGATGGACGAGCACTGCGCCTGCGCTGTTGTGCTTAGCGGGGCGCGTTCTGGTGGGAAAGTTGTGTACGCGCCGACTACACGGAACTATGTATACAACAATAAAAATTAGTAGACTGCCAAATAACACTTTAAATTTAAAAAGTACATCCGATTACACGTATTTTTCCCATTATATCAATTGTAATATAAATAGTAAAGAAAATGACTGTATTGAAAATTAAAAAAAAAAAAACAAAGCTGACGAACTGAACTCGATCCAGCGATCCAGCGGCTTGAAAGCCAAATACATATAAAAAAAATTGTTCTCTATTGTTCGCTGAATTTGTTCAGGACGGACGTCCGATGACACCGGTTCAGTTTGTTCGCTCATCTATTTTATTATAAATGGTAGCTAACGCTCTGACCGAACACGCTGAGCTACCATGCCGTCACCACTCGGCTGCAGCCGCTTCATGGTTAAAATGGCCATGCACAGATATATATTCGATGACCGAAATTATCTTGCGATTTTTCTGAGTAACGCTTGAGAAGTGCGCGCTACTGCTTACACATTTTGTTGTCCTCATGGAGTACATTGTACGAAGTTTGCAGTAACTCCGCATTCCAAAGATCGCGGCCCCCCTTGTAAGCCGCGGCAGCGTGCGGAGCTACCTCCACGCGCCGGCCACCGCTGCCCTCTAGGAGCTGTTCACTTCCGCGTCGCGGTAGGCCTGTTTGTGTATGTGTAGTCCCCTAATAACCAGCGTACCTCATGCCGCACTCTTATCGACGGGTAACGATCGAGGCGGAACATCCACGACCGAGAGCCTCTGAACCTGAACAGTTCATACGAGAGGATCTGCGTTTGATCCCCCTGGACGTGACTGTAATAAACTTTTCCATCGCGGGAAGTGCTGTACACATCAAGACGTCGACTTAGGCTGTAAGAAAGCTGTTTAGGATTTCTTATTGGTAACGCCACCTCTGTATGAAAATCACTGGCTGTGCTGTGTGCAGTCTGTGGCTGCTTTGCATTGTTGTAATACTCGCCATTGTAGTGTTAGGCAGCTGGCTGTGAACAGCGCGTAGCGTTGCACAGTTGGAGGTGAGCCGCCAGCAGTGGTGGATGTGGGGAGAGAGATGGCGGAGATTTGTAATTTGTCATGAACTGCTATATTTATACATGATGATATCAAGGTAAATACATTGTTTGTTCTCTATTAATATCTTTCATTTGCTAACTATCCCTATCAGTAGTTAGTGCCTTCCATAGTTTGAATCTTTTATTTAGCTGGCAGTAGTGGCGCTCGCTGTATTGCAGTAGCTTGAGCAGCGAAGATTTTTGAGGTAAGTGATTTGTGAAACGTATAGTTTAATGTTAGTCAGGGCCATTCATTCTTTTGTAGGGAATTTTGAAAGTCAGATTGCGTTGCGCTAACAAAATATTGTGTGTCAGTTTAAGCACAGTCATGTATAAATTGTTCAAAGGGGACGTTTCATATGGCGACCCTGCCAGGATACCTCACTGGAATCTTCTGATTTTTCTTGTAGTTTGTGTAATTAGTGTAGATTTTGTTTATTGCTAGCGCGTAATTGTAGAGAGAATCTCCTTTGTAGTTGTAGCCTTTCATTGTTGTACAGTAAAACAGTTGTGGCATGCATGTAGATTTGCACCAAGTATTTCGAAGCTGCGCTGGCAATTAAGTAGACATTATTTCCATTGCTATGTTATTTTATTTTGCTCTTCAAATTGTGCTTTTCTGTGTTATCGTGTGAAATATTGTGACAATTATGGCGTGTGAAAAACGTAATACTAGGCTCCAAAGTAAACTGAGAAATGACAGTGAAGACGAAGGCAGTGTGTTAGCGCCGCAGAGTAATGAATTAACTAATGTTCAAAGTAGTAATTTGGTAATTGCGCATAGGGAAATGGAGCGGGCGGCAAACAATGGTGTAGACAGTGAAACAGGTAGTGAACAGGGAAGCGTTATCGATCGATTGGTCGGCAACAGCTCGCCTCAGGAATCGAGAATGACAGAACACAATATCGCAAATACTGTAGATTCAGGTTTTGGGTCATCACCGTTTTCTCAAATAAGTCAAGACACTTTTTCTGCTTGTCAAAATGTGAATGTTGCCGGTGCAAATGCACTGCCGAAAAGCGTAGAGAAACAGATTCCAGACACTAATACATTATTATTGCAATTAATGCAACAAATGGAACAAAATCAGAGACAAATGGGACAAAATCTTAAAAAGTTAGACACAGTGGAACAAAATCTTAAAAAGTTAGACACAATGGAACAACACCAGAGACAAACACAGCAACAGTTAGACGCAATGGAACAAAATCTTCACACCACGCTTGAACAAACACGTGAAGATTTAACTACTGAGTTACATAACATTGAATCGAAATGTCAAGAAGTCTGTAATGACGTAAAAACACAAATTTGCGAGCATTTTCAACCTATTTTTTCGCGGCATGAAAATGCATTACAGAATCACGAAGCAGCCATAAAAGAACTGCAAGCCATTGTTCATGAAAATCATGAGACCTTGTGGGCTAAAATTGACTCAGTTGCATCTACCGATTCGGTTAAGCAACTTGCAATAACTCAGGAAAACTTAAAGGACACAGTAGATACTCTGAAACTTGGTTCAGAAAAACACACTGAGGAAATAAGTACACTATCGGATAAAGTAGCCGAACTTTCAGATCAGTTCACTAACTTATCTACAAAGGTAGATGATGATCTGAATGACACAACACCTGTAGCCTTCACTGACACTGAAGAGTGCGAACAAATTAGGAAATTCAAACAAAATCAGAATCAGATTAATACGCAACACTAAAGAGAAATCCGGGAAGTACAAGATCAGCTGACACAGTTAATACAAGAATTACATACTTCAGAGGATACTCGCGCCCCAATACGGGAAGAGGGACACAGAAATACGGAACAGCCACAAAATAATAACACAGGGCATTTCGGAAGTTATGAAAGAAATTGGCAATGTGCACCGAATTTTGAGATGGAACGGCCGACACGACCTAACAATGACCGATATGCGACTCGCCAACATGATGATTTTGACTATAAGCTGTTCATTACTACACGTAAATTCAAAACATTTAAGAATTCTGGCAACGACATTCATCCACAAGCATGGCTCCATCAATTCTCGCATTGTTTTCCTCCCAACTGGTCGTTAGAACACAGATTAGAATTTATGTGTGGCTACTTGGAGAATGAACCAGCTGTAAGAATGCGATCGGTAATTCACGATTGCCACAGTGAAGGAGAGTTTTACCATGCCTTCCTCTCAGCATATTGGTCTCAAGCCACACAAGACCGTGTAAAACATAGCATCATAATGATGAAACGTTTCGAACAATCTGAATTTTCCAGTCTTATGAAATATTTTGAAGACATGTTGCATAAGAATCAATATCTTTCAAACCCATACAGCCCCTCAGAACTCATCCGCGTTTGCTTACTCAAATTGCCTGAACATTTACGACATATTATTTTAGCAGGACGTTGCAAAGACGACATTGAAGCATTTCAGGGACTGTTACAAGAACTGGAAATTCACACATACCGTCGCGGGATGCGAAAACAGGAAAACAATCACTACAGGTCACATCTGTCACAATTCCGTGACGACAGAAATGATAACTGGACGCGACAAGGCTATTATCACAACACAAATCATGACCAAAACAGACACCACCCGTATGACAACCGTTGGCAGAGTAGTAATAACTACAGGGAAAGATCACCTCTCCGTGGTAATGACTATCACAGAGACAATAAGAGAAACAGACAATATGGGAACCAAAATAAATACTATCAAGGGAGACAGAATAACTTTAGACGCAACGGATCAGCACGCAGTTACGATTCAAGGAGAAATTCTCCACCATGTGACTGACAAGAAAGAAACTATGGCATCTACCGACATGACGACAGACGATATGATCGTAACGACAGACCTGAATTGCATCAGAACTGGCGGGATTCAAACAAAGCAGGGCCCTCTCGTCACGGTGAATTTGTAGAAGTTAGGTCTCCTAATCCCAATAACAACGCGCGGCAACAAAGAGACAGACAATGACTCGCGCCGCAGGCACCCACGTGCGCCGGCTGGCTCAGAGAAAAATAACATTGACGCTAACCCTGTGAAAAATTCCAGTATTCTTTACCGACGTATACTGCATGATAATTGCGTTCAAGCTGAAATTCTGAGTACTTTGAAGAGTAAAAGATTGTATCACATTTCACATGTAAAACCGATTATTGAAAGATAATCTGCTTTACAAATATGCTTTGTCAGACTTAGAATCTGTTAACATACAACAATGTTTGAAGCTAAATATCCAATCAAGAACCAAGAGAACTTATTTAAACAGAAACGACGAATGCATTGTTATAGTGAACAGACGTCACAGTGTTATTGTGTGTGTACATTCTTGCTTGTTTGTTGCACGATTACGTAACGACTATAAGGCTCACATACTTAGAACATTTACCAGTACTGCTAATGAGATTTTAATGCAATATTTTGGTTTATTTGAAAATACATTCTGGGTTTAAAGTACTTTCTGTGAGATACCAGAGGACACAGTGGTTAGTTTATGTGACAGCTACACGATGTTATCACGACGCTACTAATGAGTGACAATTTACAATGTTGCTTTTGCAGTGTATCTGTTTTATATCTGCACAGTTTTCTGAATTCTTCTAGGAAGAAAAACATGTTTTAGTAGTAACTTTTGTGGTATAGCAACAATGAGACAGCCTTTTTCGTGGCACAACATTACGTTACTGTACAGTACTTTCTTCATCACGCCAATAAGCATAATAACTACGACATCTATACGCAAAGCATATCACTTTTGTTTATCATGTGGTAAGTACATTGACTTCTGCAGAACTTAGCTTTCGGAGGACGATAACTACGACACTTCCACAGAGATTATGCTGCGACAAGATGCACAGTTTAGCGCTACAGTACACGCATTTGAGTGATTAATCTTATACTTAAAACACTTATTTTTAAAGATTTTTTTTAATTACAAAGAAAGTTTTCCGTGATACAAATTACCGCAATGGAATGAAATGTAACACCTGGGAGTATAATTACATTTATCCTCAGGGGGGTACACGCTTACTTTGTGTACCATGTGTTTGGCAAGCACAAGGAGCCCTAGCTAATATGGTATTTGCTTATACAACTTTACACATCGGTACCATATTTTTCTGACACTCAAATTACACAGCTATCTGATCATTTAACAGAGGAAGAAACTTTTTTTACTATATCAGTGACAGATGTTTACGTAATTACACAGTTGGATAACTTCACACTTATGAAACTGTATTTTGTCTGTACTTTGTAAACTGTTCATATTTTTTCGGAATCATTGTGATACTATGAGAGATTTGAATGATGTATTTGGTATGAGATCATGATTTTTAAAGTACGTTTGAGGCAGCTGACACTTTTGAAATGAGCAGAGAATTTTTTTAGGCTTAGAAATTATTGGAGGAAGTTACGACGATTTTGAGATTTGACTGAAGTGTTATGATGTTATTATTACGATGACGATGTGTATTATGTTGTTGAGGAATGTTTATTATGCTACGTATTTCTCATGATGAAATATTGAAGAAGTGTCGACGAATATGTATATGTATAATGAGGTAAGGAATAATGAGTAGTGTTTAAGGACTCTGATTTATGAAAAGGATGTTGGAAACCAAGAAACGTACTTTAAGAGTTATGAAATGTGTGTGTATATTCGTAAATGTATTACAATGCAGACGGAAATTTTTTTGGGCACTGTTATATCAATAGCATTTTGTTTCTACAGATTTGTAACGCAAATTCTTGACCTGTGAAATATTTTTATGTGAGACTGTCACTGTAGCGGAAACTGTTGTCGTAAATATTTCCGTAAGAAAATTAAGTGACCACCTGCACGTAATGCGTCGTGGGCACCCAGCTGTGTCAGACGCCTGGAGAAAAAGCCATTAGCGCGTGCCTTTCAGAGCACAGGAAGAAAAAAAAAAAAAAAAAAAAAAAAAAAAAAAAAAAAAAAAAAAAAGGGGAGGCCATTATTCTGGCCATTGTCATTCCTTTAGAGAAAGCATCGCAAATCCGACACGCTAATTACTTGGAAACATATCGTACTTTCTGATATTTACTGAAATGCCTAATGAAATGACAAGAAATAGTTTGTCTACACACCTGACTATGACTACTGTCTTTCTAGATGAGAGATTTTTTTACTACTTATGAAATGCCACATGACTATTGAACGATGTTCTTACGCTTTGCTTTGTACATAGTTGCTTATTTCATTTGATATCTAGTTTCTAGCTGCACTGCAGCATTGGTTAAAATAAAATTTTATAGATGTACTAATATAAATATTTTCTGTCTACAGATCGAGTATATAATAATTTTTTTTCAAAAAATGAGGGAGCACAAAGCGACATTTACCTTCACAGGAACTGCATTCATAATTTTCTTTTCAAGTACTTGGTAATTTCTTTTGTAGAATAAATTGTGATGCATCACTCTAGTGTTAAGATGTGACATAGGTATTAGACATGGCCATTTTTAGTGTAATATTTTTTTCTGCTTGAGCTATGTCATGTTTTGATATAAGTTATTACATTTGCTGCTGCTAGCTTTGCCAATCTGTATTTTTTGTCATTGCTGCTTGTGTTAATTGTTTTGTGCTGCTGCATTGCCTCGTCCCTTAGTTTAGCATCTGAGGTCAGTAGATTTAAGTTAGCTTAAGATGGGGTAGGCTATATGAGAGAACGAGTTGTGATGAATTATAAGAAATGCATTGAGAAGCTATCAGAAAATGGCCTGGCAAAATAAAAAGGATACTGTACAGTGGAGAAAAACTATTATCGACAGAGGATGTGAACAAAATACAGAAGGCAGGCTTAGATAGGACTTTTGGGAATAATGATGAATGAAGGGAGATCTCCAAGAAGTAAAGAAAGTTTTGTTTGCAAAATACTGCAGTACAACAAACCCTGTCCTTTCCTTTTGTGTTATCCCACTATATGTTTGTGTACCCTTGTGTATTTGTTTTCTTCCTGTCTCTGTGCAGTTTCATAGAATTTTTTCTTCTTTTAATATTAAGCTACATTCACTATGATGAGGAATACTGTTATCCTCAAATATAATTTGCATTAATAATATGTTATCTACCTTGTAAATATGCTTAGACATTATTTATTCTGGTTTGTTGCTCACATGTGAAGGTGATGTTTCAAAAGTTCTTGTGATCTTTATGTATTTACTTATGTCATAATTCCTGTAACACTGATGTATATGTCTATTTCTATTCTTTTGTAAAGCCTGTACTACAAATGTTATCTGTATTATTATGTTCTTTAATGATGTATTTTGTACCTTTGTAATTGTATTTTCATGTTGTAAATTTATAAAATTGTAATTGTCACCAGTTCATCTTATTATTAACTTGTAAGTTACATTTCACTGCACACGTTTCTGTTGGTCATAGTATATGGACAATATGTGAGAAGTAGGGACTGTTAGTGTTTGCACGTGTGTTAATAATTCAGCAAGGGACTGGATAACAGCATTGCTGGTTCTAAGGACAATTCCAAAAACTTTGTGAGTGCACAAGTGGTGGTTTATGGACTTGCTATATTCTCCGCAAGACTCTTTGATGGTGAATGTGCACCTGCACAATCACAACAGATGGCTGCTGGCCATCTCTACAAGGACTACAGTGGGTCTGCATCTTTGATGGCCCACCATTACCATTATCTCTACAAGGACTACAGTGGGTCTGCACCTCTGGTGGCCCACCAATACCGTAATCTCTACCAGGACTACAGTGGGTCTGCTCTGTGATGACCTACCTACCAATATTCTTCCAAACTTCGAATGACTCTGCTGTGGGTTTGCTCTGTTGTGGCCCATTACCTGTATGCATGTCAAGAGTCAGCACTGTCTTTCCGTTGGAAGGACAACACTACTTCTTCAAGACTGCATGGAAATCCACTACTTCTGTGTGCAATTTCTTTTACTAATGAGACTTTGTGAAAAAAACCTGTAATTACTGTTATGATGAATGATCAGGACTATCTTCATGGACTGTGAGAAAATTTTAGCTTTTGACCAACATTGTATCAATAAGTGTGTGCATTTGATTTCTTTGTTATTGTAATTATGAAAAATTTTATCAAATCATTATTGGCCACTGCCCAAAAAAAATTTGTAAAATTTTTGTGGGGAGCATGGGGGCTATGTAAGAAAGCTGTTTAGGATTTCTTATTGGTAACGCCACCTCTGTATGAAAATCACTGGCTGTGCTGTGTGCAGTCTGTGGCTGCTTTGCATTGTTGTAATACTCGCCATTGTAGTGTTAGGCAGCTGGCTGTGAACAGCGCGTAGCGTTGCGCAGTTGGAGGTGAGCCACCAGCAGTGGTGGATGTGGGGAGAGAGATGGCGGAGATTTGTAATTTGTCATGAACTGCTATATTTATACATGATGATATCAAGGTAAATACATTGTTTGTTCTCTATTAATATCTTTCATTTGCTAACTATCCCTATCAGTAGTTAGTGCCTTCCATAGTTTGAATCTTTTATTTAGCTGGCAGTAGTGGCGCTCGCTGTATTGCAGTAGCTTGAGCAGCGAAGATTTTTGAGGTAAGTGATTTGTGAAACGTATAGTTTAATGTTAGTCAGGGCCATTCTTTTGTAGGGAATTTTGAAAGTCAGATTGCGTTGCGCTAACAAAATATTGTGTGTCAGTTTAAGCACAGTCATGTATAAATTGTTCAAAGGGGACGTTTCAAGGCGCTTTATGTTGAACTTGTCCAATGACGTGACGCTGGAGCAAAATTTAAACACACTGATGGAGACGTAGCTGCGGTGAGTGTGGAACATGAGGCTACAGTGTTTGAGCTGCCATTCAGAGTACCTCACGAAGTGGTCCTGCCGCAACGTATTGGGTCATCTCGCGGAGAAGTGGCAAACATACACTACAGGCCATTAAAATTGCTACACTACAAAGATGACGTGCTACAGACGCGAAGTTTAACCGACAGGAAGAAGATGCTTCGATATGCAAATGATTAGCTTTTCACAGCATTCACACAAGGTTGGCGCCAGTGGCGACACCTACAACGTGTTGACATAGGGAAAGTTTCCAATTCATACACAAACAGCAGTTGACCAGCGTTTCCTGGTGAAACGTTGTTGTGATGTCTCGTGTAAGGAGGAGAAATGCATACCCTTACCTTTCCAACTTTGATAAAGGTCAGATTGTAGCCTATCGCGATTGCGGTTTATCGTATCGAGACACTGCTGCTCGCGTTGGTCGAGGTACAATGACTGTTAGCAGAATATCGAATCGGTGGGTTAAGGAGGGTAATACGGAACGCCGTGCTGGATCCCAACGGCCTCGTATCAGTAGCAGTCGAGATGACAGGCATCTTATCCCCATGGCTGTAACAGATCGTGCAGCCACGTCTCGATCCCTGAGTCAGCAGATGGGGACATTTGCAAGACAACAACCATCTGCACGAACAGTTCGACGACGTTTGCAGTATCACGGACTATCAGCTCGGAGACCATGGCTGCGGTTACCCTTGACGCTGCATCACAGACAGGAGCGCCTGCGATGGTGTACTCAACGACGAACCTGGGTGCACGAATGGCAAAACGTCATTTTGGATTCATCCAAAAAAGTTCTGTGTACAGCATCATGACGGTCTCATCCGTGTTTGGCGACAATGCGGTGAACGCACATTGGAAGTGTATATTCGTCATCGCCATCTTGGCGTATCACCCGGCGTGATGGTATGGGGTGCCATTGGCTACACGTCTCGATCACCTCTTGTTCGCACTGACTGCACTATGAACAGTGGACGTTACATTTCAGATGTGTTACGACCCGTGACTCTACCCTTCATTCGATCCCTGCGAAACCCTACATTTCTGCAGGATAATGCACGACCGCATGTTCCAGGTCCTGTACTGGCCTTTCAGGATACAGAAAATGTTCGGCTGCTGCCCTGGTCAGCACATTCTCTAGATCTCTCACCAATTGAATACGTCTGGTCAATGGTGGCCTAGCAACTGGCTCGTCACAATACGTCAGTCACTACTCTTGATGAACTGTGGTATTGTGTTGAAGCTGCATGGGCAGCTGTACCTGTACACGCCATCCAAGCTCTGTTTGACTCGATGCCAAGGCGTATCAAGGCCGTTATTACTGCCGGAGGTGGTTGTTCTGGGTACTGATTTCTCAGGATCTATGCATTCAAATTGCGTGAAAATGTAATCACATTTCAGTTGTAGTATAATACATTTGTCCAGTGAATACCCGTTTGTTATCTGCACTTCTTCTTGGTGTAGCAGTTTTAATGGCCAGTAGTGTATACGACCTACCCCGTGTTAAATGGCGTCCAGGAGATCGTAACTGAGGTGACGAAACACGTTCCACCGTACTTGAGGATTGGCGGTGTGCGCGCCAGGTGGGAATGTTTTTGCCGACGTCTGACACGGACATGGCTGGGTGAAGTGACCGTCACCCGTGCGACAGCAGCACAGAGCCGTGACACGCCAGTCCAGGATACGCCCGAGGCCTCGCCGACGCCACCCACCACAACACAACACGCCGACGAGACCAGCCTGGCATCGCCGGGACTGTCCAAACTCAGGAACGTGATGGACGAACGAGCGTGTTCGAACAACACTGACTCAAAGGAAGGCCTCGGCGCTTGTTGGTGACGTCACGTCAGCTAGGCACGGCGAACGCCACGTCTGTTGCAGGCAGAAACGCCTGGCCGTGCTTATCACTATAAATCTCTTATTTTTGGACAAAATGTTTGGTATTGTGTTGCATTCTGCAGTTTTATTTAGATGAAAGATTTTCTTACTATCGTAAAGCTACAAATCAAGATCATAGCTCCGTATTACTGAATCCTGTCGAAACAAACGTAGATCAATATGAGAAGATGCTTTGCCCCATTACAAGCTTCGGAAACTTTACATTCAAGTGACTAAATTTACTTGATCCATTTTGCTATCGATACTTACCCCAACCCCCTTAAAATTATCTCGTTTCTTTTATTCCTTACCGGCCGGAGTGGCCGTGCGGTTCTGGGCGCTACAGTCTGGAACCGAGCGACCGCTACGGTCGCAGGTTCGAATCCTGCCTCGGGCATGGGTGTGTGTGATGTGCTTAGGTTAGTTAGGTTTAAGTAGTTCTAAGTTCTAGGCGACTGATGATCTCAGCAGTTAAGTCGCATAGTGCTCAGAGCCATTTGAACCATTTATTTTATTTCTTTATTTTCGTTTGACATCGTCACTGGCAACAGTTGGACATTTACACATGTGAATTAGTTCACATTTCCAGTCATTATATTACAGTGGTTTTCAACGAAAGGAATTCTAAACAGGAAACAAAATAGCTTCATACATCGAAAATACTGCTGAGCTTAAACTTTTTTAAACATGCACATTAGAAAAGATAAATATTCCCCTCTTGCAACTGAAAGGAGAAACATTATAAGATAAAAAATTTTATTTGATAAAACAAGTATTTGTCTTTTGCCTCTTCTTCTGTCCCCCACCCCCTCCCCCAACGTTTACACTCGCGAGATATTTTTCATTAACATTCAGTGGTCCTCACCCAATAGTCAACCGAGATACCTAAAGAAGAACACCAATATGTTCACAGTTTCTTGTAAAAGCAACCCAGTAAAAAGGTAACTTCCTCAGACTTACAAATAAGGTAAAGAAGCACGAATTCTGTTGCTGCTGGACCATGAAGTTGTTTTTGTATGTCAATCCTTAAGTTCAGGAGTACACTATTTGTTAAGAAGTGTAATGAATTCCTCAATTAATTGATTGCAGAGATCTCTCAGAACAATGTGTGTCGGTCAACTACCGCCAATAGTTTCACATTTTCCTGTGTCAGAGAGGGAGACACCACCATTATGAGTATGCCTGCAACAGACCTGGCGTTCGCCGTGCCTAGCTGACGTGACGTCACCAACAAGCGCCGAGGCCTTCCTCTGAGTCGGTGCTGGCTCGAACCGCGGACATCTTCTGCCTTTCTGTAGTCGGATACGGTATCGGATGATAGCCGACCACATTCAGATTCGGAACAACACATGAGGAAACAGTGATCACCCAGGAAGCACAAGAAATGCTGACGAAACCGTCCGTAGACGCCTTCCTTGAGATGGCCTCGTGGGATGACGACCTTCCGTATTGTGTCACGTGACACGTGGCGGCGCTCCTGTGTCGGATCCTCTCTCAGTCCAGAACACGTGACCCAGTGTTGCCGGTGCGAGAGGACTGCAGTCTTTGTCGCAGCACCCACTTTCCCCACCCCGACAGTATACGACCTGGCATGTCCGAGCGGGAGCGCCCTGCCAGTAGCCGGGGCATCCACACCTGCATCGACTGAATGACACTGTAATCAGCAATGTCGTGTCTTGCCAACATCTGAGCCCCCCACAAACTGGCCCCGTCTACTCTGCGGCTGTCGACACTGCACTCCTACAGAAGGTATTCGTCCCGATTTCCCAGTGCCCATCAGCTACACCTTCGACACTGCCACTGGCGTAGCCATCCTCCTCCGGAATGGGCTCCCTGCAAAGGTTGTCCTATACCTCCCTGAGCTAGATCGCTGGTCGATCATCAGCGATCGGCTTGTTATCTTTGGCGCGTCCCCGGGCATGAGCATCTTAGCGTTTTCGGCTGGGGCGCGCGGGGCGGCGAGAGGCAGTCGGTTTGGGGCGACCGGAGTGACTGGCGGAGTGGCGGCTCGGGCGTAACTACTCGTGTGATGCTTGTTACGCTGGAGCTGTTTGCTAATCGTGAAACTCCTTGCGCAGTTACTGGTTGCCTGGAAGGCATTTCGTATAAACTGTGACAAGCCTGGCGGTGGGAGGGGAGTCCGGAGTGGGTGTCGGCCGAGGTGTTTGTACAAACTGAGGTGCCCGTGTGAGAAGCACGGCGTGGGCCCGTCGGTCGCTTCGTCCTTCTGGCAGCCACCCCAAGATTATGTTCGGCCGGAATGTCTGCAGTTTGTGGTGAGCGTAGTGTGGACGAGTTCTCGTAGGATGTGCTCCCGGCCTGACTCTTAGCCTGTGTTACTTGTGGGTGCCGACCCCTTGCCTGCTACTGCTTCCGGGCGTCCTGTAAGATTTCACAGCAAAACTGTGTTCTTGGGGCATTCTGTGTTTCTGGCTCAGCCTCGACCTAGAAAGGGGAAAGATTTGTGCCTCAACTGGAAAGGGGGGGGGGTTTCGATTGGACATCTTTTTGAATTCCTTAATGCTGTAATTTTAACATATTTAAAAAAAATGTTCTTTCAGAATAAGCGACTGTTTCTTTGGGACACTGCAGTTCCAACAGGAGTGGCGTAATGTTAATGTTGTTCCTCATATGAAGTGTATTTAACGTCTTGCTGTTTTCTGGGACACACAGCTGTGTTATTGAACTCATTTCGAAGTATTCTGCCAGGTGAATGACTGCTCCCCACTTCAGTGTATTCTTTTCAATAGTATTGTATGGTTTTTTGAATATTTGTCAGTGGGGTGTATTGATTCAATTTTGTTTTTCTCTTTCTTTTGAATTACGGTGAATTGATTGGTTTACCTGGTTATTGGCTTAACTCGCGCTTCACGCACTAAATCAGCTGATATTGAATTTTTTTTTTTAATTCCTCTTTGATGTCACACAGATTCAAATGTAACTTCATTTATGTTATTTGAAATGAATGTGTTGGCTTGACCTTAATGAATTATGTGCAATCGAAGTAAGGTACCCAGTCCTTCATTAGTGCTTAACAGTGGCGTGTGATTCGGGTCGTGAGCACCGTGCTCGGTCCACTCCCCACTGCACGAGGTGTGCCCTCGCCCTGTCTGGATGTAGCCGCCATCACGAACACCGTACATTCTTTGCCGAGGAGGTCACACCGCTTTTCAGTTGCTCGACGGGGACTCGACACGTGGCCCCCGCCGACCGACTCCCCGTGGGGCTCTCTCAGTGGTTGTTGGCAGCTGGACGGAGCTCTACGGAACCGGACCAGGTTACGCGTTTTGCACTGCTCACTCGTCAGGCCACGTACACCAGTCATGCCTCATCTACATCCATGCTCCGCAAGCCACCTGACGGTGTGTGGCGGAGGGTACCTTGAGTACCTCTATCGGTTCTCCCCTCTATTCCAGTCTCGTATTGTTCGTGGAAAGAAGGATTGTCTGTGTGGGCTCTAATCTCTCTGATTTTATCTTCACGGTCTCTTTGCGAGATATACGTAGGAGGGAGCAATATACTGCTTGACTCCTCGGTGAAGGTATGTTCTCGAAACTTCGACAAAAGGCCGTACTGAGTTACTGACCGTCTCTCCTGCAGAGTCTTCCACTGGAGTTTATCATCTCCGTAACGCTTTCGCGACTACTAAATGATCCTGTAACGAAGCAATCTGCTCCCTGTTGGATCTTCTCTATCTCTTCCATCAACCATATCTGGTATGGATCCCACACTGCTGAGCAGTATTCCAGCAGTGGGCGAACAAGTGTACTGTAACCTACTTCCTTTGTTTTCGGATTGCATTTCCTTAGGATTCTTCCACTGCATCTCAGTCTGGCATCTGCTTTACCCACGATCAACTTTATATGAACATTCCATTTTAAATCACTCCTAATGCGTACTCCCAGATAATTTATGGAATTAACTGCTTCCAGTTGCTGACCTGCTATATTGTAACTAAATGATAAGGGATCTTTCTTTCTATGTATTCACAGCAGATTACACTTGTCTACACTGAGATTCAATTGCCATTCCCTGCACCGTGCGTCAATTCGCTGCAGATCCTCCTGCATTTCAGTACAATTTTGCATTGTTACAAACTCTCGATATACTACAGCATGATCCGGAAAAAGCCTCAGTGAACTTCCGATGTCATCCACAAGGTCATTTATGTATATTGTGAATAGCAACGGTCCTACGACACTCCCCTGCGGCACACCTGAAATCACTCTTACTTCGGAAGACTTCTCTCCATTGAGAATGACATGCTGCGTTCTGTTATCTAGGAGCTCTTCAATCCAATCACACAATTGGTCAGATAGTCCATATGCTCTTACTTTGATACAGTTCCCCACAATCGTTTAATCAACAAACGCCTTGCGGAAGTCAAGAAACACGGCATCTACCTGGGAACCCGTGTCTATAGCCCTCTGAGTCTCGTGGACAAATAGCGCGAGCTGTGTTTCACACGATCGTCTTTTGCGAAACCCATGCTGATTCCTACAGAGCAGATTTCTAGTCTCCAGAAAAGTCATTATACTCGAACATAATATGTGTTCCAAAATTCTACAACTGATCGACGTTAGAGATATAGGTCTACAGTTCTTGCTCATCTGCTCGACGTCCCTTCTTGAAAACGGGGATGACCTATGCCCTTTTCTAATCCTTTTGGAATGCTACGATCTTCTAGAGACCTACGGTACACCGCTGCAAGAAGGGGGGGGGGGCAAGTTCCTTCGCGTACTCTGTGTAAAATCGATCTGCTATCCCATCAGGTCCAGCGGCCTTTCCTCTTTTGAGCGAGTTTAATTGTTTCTCTATCCCCCTGTCGTCTATTTCGATATCTACCATTGTGTCATCTGTGCGACAATCTAGAGAAGGAACTACCTGCCCCCTCGCTGACGGCACTCGTCAGGCGAGAGCCTGGCCTGTGGCCTTTTCAGACCGTGAAGCACACATCTGTGACACCACTCTCTCTCGACAGCGTGTGTGGCACAGTCTCGAAATTCGACGTCGCCCACCTGACCTCCCCTGACTGCCGCCGTACGATGCTGGCGGCGTCGCGACGCCCCTGACTCGACCTTATCTCGGTGGCTCTCCTGAGCAGAGCCGACCGTCCGTAAAATCATTGATGAGTTACTGTAAGGAAGTCGAGGCATGGAGTAATAGAAGTGCAAGGTTATTAGTTCGCCATTCTTAGTAAAGACGTCGGCACACGGGCCGTGCTGTCGAACGTTAACGTTGATCGTGCCAAGTTCAACGTGCTGCTGAACGCTCAGGAACGATGCGACTTGTGCATACGGTACGTGGGGCCCAACGTGGTATACGCGATCACAACGCACTCCAGCGGCAGTTTGAAGGATGTTTCTAGTTCGTAAATCACACTGTTTACTCAACGGGCGCGCGTAAAATTCCCACGTTAGCTCTATTAAAACGCACGTTTCCCCCATCGTCCACGAAAAGGAAAGTACCATGTCCAATCAATAAGGACACACGCTTACAAAAGTTCCATTACAAACAGTGCGGTACAAATTTGGAATAATTCTCCACATAAGATAAACATTATTTCATCATTCCCACATTTTAGTAAAACTCCAAGGTCAGTCTTACTTGATCACTGTTCCTACCCAGTAGCAGAATCTTTGCAACATGGGAATTACGAAGCGTAAAAGAAAAACGAGCAAAATATCTTTATACAAGTAGCGCGAGCTGTCCTGTAATTGAGCCAATCGAACAAAGTCATCCCCTCAAAAAAAGGTGAACTTATATTTACATAACATCAAATATTATAGTATATATTTATATTAAACTAATAATAAAGTATCAGAACTAAATAAAAACGCGAATGTTAGGCAAAAAAATGTGGGGGTGTAAAGACGCGAATCACCGCCTCAACATAGACTTTTTACCGGACAGAAACGCTGCCCATTGCGCTAAACCAACAACAGGCTGCTACTGCTTAAAAATATTGTGTTACTCCTTGATAAAAACCTTAATCGTAGATAATTATGTTATTAATTGAAATTTTATTATAACAAATTGTACGATGAACATTGCGTTTTGGGTGGATCTTCAGCGTGTCGCTGCCTTCAAATAGTTACAATAATTCATTTGCCACAATAATGATATTTCTCATTATTTTATCGGAACGAATCACACAACTAACAACGGGTTTTCCAGTGATTCTCAATTTGCTGGTGCTCAGAAACGGCATATATGCATATAGGCTTGACATGAATGCCAATATCGCGCCTCACAACTCTGTACTGAAGGGAGACGGCGTGCTTCTGACGTAGGTGGCGGTGTGCCATCTTATTGGTCAACGCTCAGACGCACACTCAGAATATCTGACAAGCCAGATATTGCTCTGCACGTTCGGAAAGACTTCCACGCTATGACGTCAGAAACTCGGCACGCTCAACGCTCAACGTTCGGATGCACGGTCCGTGTGCCGACGGCTTAACCGTGCGACGATGCCTTTCTCGCCAGCCTGGCAGATTGTGATACACTGAACGAAGCTGCAGATGTCCTTCATCGTGTACCGTCCGAGGTCGAACCTCGGATCGTACACATCGAGAACATCCGCCGATCTACCACCTCCTCCAGGGAAGACGACGAAAAACGCAGGGCACTGATCCACGTCCTTACTGACGCAGAACGCCACGGACACGACACCTGGCAAACCATCGGCCGTGCTCTCCACGACCATTTCGTCGGATGTGTGCAGCACTAAAGCGTCGGTTTATCTCAAATACAAGTTTTCGGACCGACTCTGCAGTTAGCTGTCCATCGTCAACTTGACACTTTGTATAAAATTTCGTTATCTTACGTCTTCTGTTTGATGTTATGCAACCATCCACTGCTTCCCTCGAAATCACTGTATTATATGTGAAACGTCCCCTTAGAAAAATTAATGAATTATTGTGCTGATGAACCTCTTACGTTATTTGATTTTCAAACGGCTGAGCAGAACTGAACGTTCTCAGACATTTCTCTCTTTACTTATTCTGATCAACACTAAACTGACACACAATATTTTTAATGCAATGCAATCTGACTTTCAACAATCCCTACAAAAGAATGGCCCTGACTAACAATAACCTATACCTTTCATGAATCACTTACCTCACAAAAATCTTTGTTACTCGAACTACTGCAATGCAGCGAGCGCCAATACTGCTAGCTAAATAAAAGACTCTGAAGGCACTAATTACTGATAGGCATAGTTAGCAAATGAAAGATTTTGATAGAGAACAATGTGTTAGAACAATGTGTTAGAACAATGTGTTTACCTTAATAATGTTCAAAAGTTATCACATATATATATATATATATATATATATATATATATATATATATATCTTCATGATAACCAATATTACAAATGTACTGTTTCTGATAGACACATGTCCAGATCGTCCGCTCTCAAAACTCCGCCATCTCTCTCCCCACATCCACCACTGCTGGCGGCTCACCTCCAACTGCGCAACGCTACGCGTTGTTCACATCTAGCTGCCCAAAACTACAATAGCGAATATTCCAACAACACCAACCAGCCACAGACTGCACACAACACAGCCAGTGATTTTCATACAGAGCGCTACGTGGCGTTACCAACATGAAAACCTAAACAGCCCACTTACGACATGTTGCATGCAGTTTGATGTTCATAATGTTGTATGTCACTATCGTGCACATAATGTAAATTGTATCAAGCATCCTTGAAATGCGCGAGCACCTGTTCTTGTAACAACTGCGCCTCGTCTTGTCTGGAATATCCGTAGTTCTTGCTGTGTACCACACGGTCATGTTGCTACGGACTTAATCGAAATATGTTCATAATTACTTTTGTACTATGCTGTGGATGATTTTCCATGTGCGTAATTATGTTCAGTACCTGCTCCTTGGTTAACGATTGTCTTTTACTACGTTTCACTGGAGACGGTATTTGTGCCTCACTGTCTGTTGTGTACATAGTTCCGCGTAGTCGGCGCGTACACAACTTTCCCCGCTAAGCACAACAGCGCAGGCACAGCGCTCGTCCGTCTCCGCACTACGAGATAGCGCTGCCTTAGAGACGGACCAAATTCTGCTTCCGCCAATCCGCGTATTAATATGTAATGCAGCCAATGAGATTGCTGCTAACGTAGGACCTTTTCTCCTCACGGATCACACTTGCGCAGTGATTACCTGAACGCGTGAGGTATTATAACGAATGTACAGACCTCCGATTAGTCAGTCTGCATTTATCTGCACCTGTCTGTACCAGTCTGCATTAGTCTGTACCAGTCTATAGTCAAGTTTCAGTCTGCGCCTAATAAGATTATTCATTTATCTTCATGCCTATGTACAGGAATATAATAGACACTTTGTCAAGTATCAATGTGAGAATAAGATTAACGTACAAAGACCAAAGGATTGTCAATTGGAAATAGCATCCAAAACCAAGCTAAGTAATTTTATGCTTGTTATTATTTTAATAAATGTGTGTGAAAATTAATCAAGTTCTGTTTAAAGTTGGTCACCGTCAATCTGCTGCTCTAAGCGTGCAAGTGGCATATCTACCGTCCGACCTAACGGCAGAAGATGAACACGCCACGATAAGACGACGACACGTATTGCTGACACTCGCCTACTTCGTTAGAGCATCAAGTCAAATAATGTGATGGTGTGTGTACCGAAGGTGTTACAGTACGCACACCACACTGCCCAACAAGGGCAATGAACTCGTCGCTCACACCTGTTTCAGCATCAACCTCACCATTGTACTGCTCATGTGCACTGCCTGCACGCTCGATCGTATTTGGCACCACACATTTCCACTGACTCGTCAGTCAGAAACTCTAATATTTCAACAGCCACTTCTTTCTAACTCTGTGAAATTCCTTCGGTCCCTTTCTGACTAAATGTCAATTTCGGCAAGTGTTGTTGTAGATATGACGCAGTGTTTGCTTCGTTTATCTTTGCTTTGTATCAACACTACTAGCATTGTGGCACTGTCTTGAGGTACTCGTCGACTAAGCAGTACCTCGTGCTGTGCTCACCCTAGGATACCTCCAGTCCTGCCGCAGCCAATATTGCGGTTGTGTGGCGGGCAATATCTGGGGCGTCGAATTCCGTCAACATCATCGGCCTTTTGCGACCTCGCACTCGAGGGGGTTCCTTGTCAGAAGTCGTGGGAGTTTATTTCGTCAAAGACAATCGAGTGAGATGCACCCGTTAACTGATATGCCCCGACTGCAGAACTTAGGATAAATTGTGGTGTCTGCTTTGAGCAATGACGTCATATCCGAGGCAAGGACGCTACATGTCTTTGAAAGTAGCGAATAATATGAGTAAACATAGGACTTCAGCGTACGATAAAATTGTAATCAAAATTCACACAATTATTTACTTACTTGTTAGCCGCTAATTATATCGGACCAAAATGAAGATAACGGAAATAAATAAGTACAAAAAAGTGTGAATTCCTAAGGGACCAAACAGCCGGGTCATCAGTCCCTAGATTTACATTAATCTAACTTATGATAAAAACAACAAACACACACACACACACACACACACACACACATACACACACACACACACACACACACACACACACACACACACACACACACACACAAACACGCTCGTGGGAGGACTCGAACCCCAGGCGGGAGGGAGCGCGCAATTCGAGACATGGCACAACCGCACAGGCACTCCGCGCTGCTACGAGCAAAACAATACATAAATATATATGTGTGAACATCACCCCATGAACCATAGACCTTGCCGTTGGTGGGGAGGCTTGGCGTGCCTCAGCGATACAGATGGCCGTACCGTAGGTGCAACCACAACGGAGGGGTATCTGTTGAGAGGCCAGACAAACGTGTGGTTCCTCAAGAGGGGCAGCAGCCTTTTCAGTAGTTGCAGGGGCAACAGTCTGGATGATTGACTGATCTGGCCTTGTAACAATAACCAAAACGGCCTTGCTGCGCTGGTACTGCGAACGGCTGAAAGCAAGGGGAAACTACGGCCATAATTTTTCCTGAGGGCATGCAGCTTTACTGTATGGTTAAATGATGATGGCATCCTCTTGGGTAAAATATTCCGGAGGTAAAATAGTCCCCCATTCGGATCTCTGGGCAGGGACTACTCAAGAGGATGTCGTTATCAGGAGAAAGAAAACTGGCGTTCTACGGATCGGAGTGTGGAATGTCAGATCCCTTAATCGGGCAGGTAGGTTAGAAAATGTAAAAAGGGAAATGGATAGGTTAAAGTTAGATATAGTGGGAATTAGTGAAGTTTGGTGGCAGGAGGAACAAGACTTCTGGTCAGGTGAATAAAGGGTTAATAAAGACAAAAACAATGGAATAGAAATTCACTAAACATCTCGTCATGATCATGTTTAATGCTCGCATTAGCTACGGCAGTCACAGCAGAGTGCTCAGAACACTTCTGAATGTTCATTGGTTGTAGGAGTATGCGTGACGTAGGTGCACAGAACAAGTCTAACCCCAAGGAACCTAACCTCCACACTGAAAACCAACTCCAACAAACTCTATTGTCAACTGTTCTCAACTCGAAGTTTGACTTAGTTTTCAACTGTTGTTAACAGTTGTTTGAAGTCTCGAATCTGAACAACTAGTTGAGGGAAGTTTTGTCTCGAGTTTGCCATGTTTTTGAAAACCGGCCATAAATTACAGAGTTGTCTGACTTGCGCATGCGCATTTGCTGTGTCGTCTGCTGTGTTTCTTTCGACAGTGGCAACTCACGAGCCGTCAACAGATCCACCAATTCAGTTTTTGTAAGAAATTTAAATGAAGACACCTCTGTAGGATCCTTCAGATTCTGGATATGAAGACATATAAAAGGAAAGATTTGTTGAATGAAGTCTCGGATAAAATTGGTGTACCGCTTGTGGAATGTGAACGGAAATGCACAAATATGAAAACACACTACAATCGTGAGCATTGTCAAATGATCAAAACTAAAAGTTGGTCTGGGAAAACTGAGATCTACGTTCCGAAATGGGTATTTTACTAGCATATAAAGTATTTGGAAGGTGTGAACAAGCCAGAGCGAGAAATATTTACAAGCGTAAGTAAAATGTCATTCACAAGCGTTACTGAAGCTGTAAAAGTTTTGGTCGGAAATTTTGTAATTACAACTGTATTTTCAGTGGAAATTTATTTATTTCTCTTGTCATATCTTTTTTCAACATGTGGTACAAAGAAGTTTGCAAATTAATGGCTTACATTGTTAATAACTAAAGCTGTAAGGGTTTTGTTCAGAAGTCTACGTCTACATCCAAATTCCGCAAGCCACCTGACGGTGTGTGGCGGAGGGTACTTTGAGTACCTCTCTAAGTCTTTAATTACATTTGTCTTTTCTCTCGATATTTATTTATTCATATTTCTGTTGCTATTTCACTTTACCAACACCTGGTGCAAAGTAGTTTGCAAATTCATCCCTTATGTTCATTGCGGTTGTTCCTGCGTTGCCTCCATTTCTCTGAAGACATTTATTTTGCGGAGACATCCTCCATCTGCCATCCGGAACCCTGCCTGTTAATGGATCTTCCAGATCAAAACTGCCGGGTGGTGAGTAAACTTTCTTTATTTCTTCCAAGAAAACTGTGCAAAGACGTTGTTGCAGAAGTCACTGATGTTGCTTTTTCAGGACGTAAGTGCATAGTTGTTCTAAGACAATAGCCGAAAAAAATTATCCACAATTCTTCTAGCGCGAGATTTTCGGTAATTAAACAGTCTTTCGTGGCTGCCTTTCTCTTGCAATCCTGCATATGGTTTCATCATGTACTCTGAAAGAGCAAACGCATCATCTCGCACCGTAACAAATTGATAATCTTCAGTCAGAATCAATTTCCAATGCTTTTCTTTAACAAAAAGTAAAAACGCCGACTGTGTGTTTACAAGGGTTTCAGATTGTTGTCAACAGTTATAAGGTTGCCAAACTCACATCAGTTACAACTGTTGTAAGTTTGGCAAACTTGTATGATTTTGTTTGTTGGAGTTGGTTTTCGGTGTGAAGGTAGCTTAAGCAGCAACTTTGCGTTAGGTATGACGTCTTTGCTCAAGGCTGACGGGTGGAATCGGACACTAGAACTTGCATCCATAGGTATTCTTGCAGATGTGTCGATTCGAGTGTGCAAGCACGTACGCTGCGTATGCCAAATGACTGCCAGTTGTTCTCAGCATCCGGCCGCCACGAAAAATGGCGACGGTCTTTCCGTTCTGAACGAACGAGACAAAATACCGCAGCAAGTCAGTAAATATAGCATATGTCAGGCTCCTGTAGTCCTGAAGCAGCGGAGGGACAGATTCGGATCTGAACGATTAATCAACGAGATCTCTACAGCTATACTCCATTCACTGAAACAAGAGACGTACTGTAAACATGGCAAGGCCGTCGAGGGGCGTACAAGGCAGGGGCGTCAGAATTAAAAAATGAAAGTCGTGTTTCTTATAATTTGGCACCTGAACATGATAAAGTGATCCGACAACTACCTTCCGAGCCGGCCGAAGTGGCCGAGCGGTTAAAGGCGCTACAGTCTGGAATCGCACGACCGCGACGGTCGCAGGTTCGAATCCTGCCTCGGGCATGGATGTGTGTGATGTCCTTAGGTTAGTTAGGTTTAAGTAGTTCTAAGTTCTAGGGGACTTACGACCACAGCAGTTGAGTCCCATAGTGCTCAGAGCCATTTGAACCTTTCGAAACCTTTCTTTACATTACATTAAAATTTATTGTCACTGAAAAAAGGAAAAGTTGTTTTTTCGCGTTACTCTTTATCACGCCATGTCTCCTAAACTGTGTGTCGCACAGCAAAATAATTATATAATTGCCTTCAGTACTATATGTTGATGACGTCTGTAAATTTTCTGCCCAATAGAGTCAGTAATAGTGAAGTAATAAATTAAAATCTCGCGTCTGATGCAGAACTTTTACCAAATCATCATCCGAAATATAATAAGCGACAAACTTTTCCCCTTTAAATTTTTTTGTGGGGCTGTAAGCGAGAAAGGTTTCAGAAAAGTTTGAATTTAGTTTTGTAGTTTGTTCGAATGCGATGGGTGCAACCGTTTGTGCGCTGTCAGTGTGGCCGTCTCAGTTGCAGGTGTGAGCTCGTCAGTGGGTGTTGTACAGCGGCGATTTCAGGATATTTTAAGTTCATCTGCAAAGACGCTTGAAAGACTAGTTGTTGATTATTAGAGTAAGTACATGTGTTTGTAGTCACGCTGAGCATTCACTGTTTATGTGCGCATCCAATAGCATCGCGTGGTTTCTTATTTTATATATTCACTTACTTCATTAGCATCACATACGGCTGTCCTCGTTATGTCATCCACGGATTCAGCGAGCGAGGTCGACGTGTCAGTTCTGAGTCCAATAAAGAAGCGAGCAAAGAAGAAATCATTAAGTTCTTCTGAGAAGCACGTGGTGCTTAATGTGTATAAAACGGAACTGTTACATCCAGAGCAGTCGATGAGTGACATTGTTTTGAAAACAGCTGCAGCTACAGGTGTTGGACGTTCTTCAGTGTATCGTGTGATAAGTGAATACAAGGCCACACACTCTTTGAAGTCTCCCAAGAAAGGAAAATTACGACAGAAACTTTCTGAAAGTGTTGATGACTTCGATAATAATACGATAGGAAGGAAAGTACACGAATTTTTTTTCGTAACGAATTGTCAACAATGGACAAAGTGCTTACAGTCGTGAACGAAGATGCAGATCTGGTCAATTTTCGGAGAACTACATTTTATAAGTTATTGAGAGAATTGAATTTCAAATATGTCCGGCATTGGCGCCATAGCATGCTAATAGACAGGGATGACATCATTTTATGGAGGCGGCGTTATCTTCGAACCATTAAACGGTTTAAACGGTTGAGAGATGAAGGCAGACCCATTTACTATTTGGACGAGACGTGGGTAAACGCAGGACATACCCGAAGTTCGTCTGGGTAGATGACATGATAAATTCCTCAAAACAAGCGTTTCTGTCCGGATTATCTACCGGAAGCAAGGGTCCATCAGGAAAGGGAAACGTCTGATTATCGCACACATTGGCTGCAAAGCAGGGTTCGTTGAAGGACGTTTGTGTGGACTTTCGAATCCAAGAAAAGTGGAGATTATGGTGAGGAGATGTGCGCCGAAACCTTCGAGAAGTGCTTTCAAGATGTTCTTCCTTGGCTTCAGGAAAATCCAGTTATTGTTCTCGATGACGTGCTGTATCATTCTCGGAGAAAAGAAAAAGTTCCCAATGCGAATTCCAATAAGCACGAAGTATCAAAGTGGCTAAAATCTAAAAACATCGATTTCGAAGACGGTATGTTGAAGAAAGAACTTTTAGATATAGTTAAAAAAAATCACAGAACAGCGCACAACGAATACGCAATAGATGAAATGGCGAAGAATGCAGGGAAAACTGTTCTCAGAATTCCTCCGTACCACTGTGAATTAAACGCCGTCGAGTTAGTGTGAGCCAGAATCAAAGACTATGTTGCAGCGAAAAACATACAAAATGCCGGAAGTTAAAGTACTGCTAAAAGAAGCAGTAAGAACAGTGACTGCAGAGGATTGGAACAAGTGCGTCCTCCATGTCGTAGAAACAGTGGAAACTCAAATGTGGAAATTAGGCTGCATTATAGAGGAGAGAGGTTTATAACAAACCGGTCCTCTATTACAACAGTTAAAGTTCGACAGAGTGAACCTTGTTTCGTCCTTTATCATTATTATTACTGGTATTGTTATTAAAATTAACAATTAATTGTGTTTGAATGGAGCGTTTTGTTAGCAACCTGAATGAAAATATATCTCCTTCGACAGAATGAACTCAGTTTAACATTATTGTTAAATTTGTGTCGCGCATAGTTGCCCAGGTTTCTCACGGTCCTCTGAGACAGCTCGCCAGCCAGCCGAACGCCACCAGCTGCAAAGCGTGCCCCACATCCCTACGTATCACGTGAACACCGAATGCTTTCTCTGGAAACGAGCATAGTCGCCCACGTGACACTGTTTATGTTTCGTCCCAGCTCTCGGTGAATAGACTTTAGTGTATTACGTGTTATCGAAAAACAGACAGTTTCCACAAAAGCAACGTTAACTGCAATTCGCAGTCACAATGATAAGCACTTCATGCCAGAAGAGAAAAATCGATCTACAACGAAAAAGAAAAGAGCTGTACAGCGCATTCTGTTTGGAAGGGCTGACCCAGCGGAGAGCCATAAAATAGCGATGTCTTTGCTGAAAGATCGGGATGAAGAAGCTGATGTTTCGTCGTGTCAAAACACTGCAACAATGACTCAAGTTTGTGAGACAATGGACAGTGGGCAAAATAAAGTTGTGATAAAGCAGGCTGGAACAATATAAAGCCAGCCATAAACAGTATGATCAAGTGCTTTCTATTTTAGTTTCGTATTATCTAGAATGTAGCGTGGAAATCCAGGATGACGTCGTTCCGTCTGCTACGCGATCGATGCTAGACCTCTACCCTTCGGCTCTCTTAGGCGCTATTCGGGAGAGCGTCTCACAGTATCGATTGTGAGACAGTGTGTGTAGGTGTGTACATGTTGCGCGCATCTTAAGCAAGCGGAGCGCGGTAAGTTCTGCGCTTATTTCCTTTACCCGTTTAACTCAATCTTCGTATTGTTTAGTTTTTGCTTCGAATTCGCGAACTATCGGACCTTACTACGGCAATGTGTCCGTGCAGTATATACAGCTAGACGACGAGTTTTATTTATTTATTTAGCATCAAAGCCACCGTACAAATGGTATTGGACTTGCCATACATAAAAATTAAAAATATGGAATGTACGAAATGTAACTGCTTACAACATTTACCAGTAAATTTATAGTTTCTTTGCATGTGAATGGTATATAATAGTTTATTCTATATGTAGTTATTACTGGGAAACAAAGAGTAATAAAGGTAGTAAAATACTATAGTATAAACTCACAGGACTTATCAGAGAACTGCATTATATTGGAGATAAGTTTATAAAATCATTTCCTTGATATGAGAGGTATTCATATACTGAATTGCAACGTTTATGAGTTACAAAATTTTCAAAGTTCCAACTTAAAATTTATATCATCCGTTAAGTCTTTAATGCATTGTAGAGCTTATTCGATTCTGAGTTGCTGCTGTTTTTGTTTGTTCGGTGTGTAGATTATTCCTATTCCATATGTTAGAGTTGTTATAGTCGGCATTTGTGTGGAGAGTGCTTAGATTTGCTTTGGTTAAGAGTACACTTTTAAATATATAGAGTGATGACAGAGTAAGTATTCCTAATGTCTTGAAAAGAGACCTGTAGATAGGTTTGTACGGCTGTGGGTAATTATTCGAACAACCCATTTTTGTAAGATAAAATTTCTTTTTAATCAGATTCTGAGTTTGCCCAGAATGCTATTCCATATGAGGCAACGGAATGAAAATATTCCAAGTCTGCCATTCTGATGCCTTCTAAAGTGGAAACACTTGCGACAACACTCAGTGGAAATCAGTTAAGTCTGTGTAGAAGAAATCTTACGTTATGTTTCCAATTTATAGCCTCATCTATAAGAATCCCTACAAGTTCTGCAAACTGCACTCTCTCTGTTAGTCTGTCATCCAGTAATAGATTAATGTCTTCATCCTGAGTGCAATTTGTTTGCATTGCATTCATTGTAAGTTTATTTGCACTAAACCGAGTCTAAATACTTTTTTGCTGCTTCATCAGTAGTGGAATGTGATGAGTCTAAAATTGAGTGACTTCAAAAACTCGTCATCTGCATGTAATACAATTTTGGCTGTATCATATTGTAGCTGTAAGTCATTTACGTATATCCTCTCCAGTCCCGAGCATATATTAAAATTTCAAGTGAGCTAAATTTGTGTTAACTGCAATCTGTTAATGCTAGTTAACTATGAATCACCTCAAAAAAAGTTTTTAACCATTCACAATTTTTTATAGATGGTATCACGTATGATACCTTGCGACTCAAGCAGCGCATTTATATACATAACTATGCAGTTTCATTTTGATTTATTCCAAAAAAATTCCAGTCAGAAATATTACACACATTGTTCATATTTTCTGTAGATACCATGATAGGTGAAAAAAGAAATTTGGTATCAAAATTTTTAACCATATTATGTAAACAATTAAAAATATATAAACGAAATTACCATAGCAAAATGTGTCAAATTATTGTCCCTCTTTTGGTATTATCACAAGTATCAATAAATTAACAACACTTACACTAAATATATTTTAGTTTTTGTGGAATTTGTTAAAACAGTTCCTCTCAGCAATGAAACAAGGGAACATTTTGCACTGCTCACATTGTACAAAAGTAAGACCTCCACAGCCTTCTGCCCAGCATTTTGACCTGTTCTTCTGAACATGATTCATCATTTCAGGCAAATGAAGCTTGCTTGCTTTTCTTTTTTCCATTGGTGGTAGTGGGATGGGACGTCATGGTCTTTTCCTTCATCTTCGGAGTCTAGTTCTTGCTCCACAGGTTCGATCAGTAAACTTGACTGTTGGTGAAAATCCACCAAATTTTCTGCAATATCAATCTTGAACTGATAGTATGGCACTGTATGGTTCTTTGCAATACCATTCTGCATTGCAGTCTCTCTGTATTCCAACCATGCAGCAGCAATTGCAAAATCAATAAAGTGATGAATCACTCTGATGGTCCATTTGTGGGTCCGGGCTCTCATGCCATACTTTCCCACCATCCTATCTAACAGGTCAACACCTCCCATGTAAGTATTGTATGCCTTTACTACACATGGGCGAGGAACTTCAATGTACTTTTTCTCTTTTTTAGACCACTAAGTGCATTTTTCAGTTGGCTCAACACTTGGTTCTGTTGAAGCCAAATAAATCACTCAGTTGTCAAACCATTTGATAATTGCTAGGTTCCCGTCATTCCTTACCACCTGATCATGGCTGCCTCTTGTTTTTCTCATTGTTGTATCTTCCTCAAACCGTATACGTCTGGGGATGCGACTCAGGAACATTACTGCCACTGGCACAATAATGCTGTCTCTTAGTAACTTGTCGAGGAGGGGAACAGAAGTAAAATATCTGTCAACATAAATTAATGACTTCTCTGTCAATGTATCACTAAGTTTCACCACTACTCTGCCTCTTACATCTAATTTCTCTGGAGGGGGCACTTTTTCAGACTGAATTTCTTTCCCTTTTCCTTCATACATACAGAAATAAAGGGGTATGCCATGAGGGTATGCCATGACAAAATTCTTCAAACCTTCTGGGTTAGGTTTTCGCTTTACATACTGCTTCATTTTCACTTGTCCATGAAACAATCATCTGCTCATCGATAGATATTTCCGTTGACCGATGGTTTTCTAAACATCCCTTTCTAACAGTCTCCAATATTGGTTTTATTTTCCAAAAGTGGTAATGTTTTCCTGTTCACTAACAGCATTGTCGTCAACTAATTTTATATTGTTCCTCAGTAGCTAAAATCTGTCTCTAGAAACATTGTCTGCAACTAGTGGGTACCTACTTTTCCTCTCCCCGCACATTCTTAGATGCTGCAACAATGCTCATTCCCCAAAACTTGTCCATTTCTTCTGCAGTACATTTTAGTGATTTTCCTGTTTTATTAACATGCCTATAATTTGTGAATTGAGACATATCCGTAAAAAATGAACCATGGAAGTATTTGCAAAAGTATTCAAATGGTTTCTTGAGTTCATCTGTGGCCACTGATGTGCTGGCAGCAATGTTGCATCGGAGGTTTTTGGAAGTGCTAAGCACCTGAAAACTAAAAAAAAGGCAAATTAGTTTTTTTTTAAGTAAACCATCTAGTAAGAGACCGTAATTTCTTTAATAACACAATCATCTGTACACATCTGTATACCTCCAAAACTCGCTTCTTTCTCGGATTTTAGCGAGAGGTACAGATTCTTCATCTGATGAACTTTCGTCACTTTGATTTCTTTGTATCAAAGCGTCATCTTCATCATCAGACTCTACGTCAGACTCATCTGGATCAATTCTGTTGACCAACTCAGTGATCTCTTCATCAGTCAAGCCTGAGAATCAAGCGGAAAACAAATATAACCTCACTTCCACTGACGTGAACAAAATCGACATTGAGTCCCAGGGTATAGTATAAGATACCCAAAACATTAACTTTTATAAATCTTGTAAAACATTAATTTATAGTTGACTATTGAGTGAGTATTGTCTGTAGAGGTTTCCTAGTCCATGCTGCTGCAAACATCGTCGAACTGTTCGTGCAGATGGTTGTTGTCATGCAAACGGCCCCATCTGTTGTCTCAGGGATGGAGACGTGGCTGCACGATCCGTTACAGCCATGCGGATAAGATGCCTGTCACAAGGGCATACCCAGGATTTGAACTGGGGGGGGGGGGGGGGGGGCAGGTCATACTAGTCTCAGGAAACAAGGACTCGAGACAACATACAGTACTTCTTATTAAATAAAACAGTAAGCCAGTGAAAAACTGCTTTAATAAACATTTTAAATACAAAAATGCACTTGTGCAATCCGAGAAAACATGCAGCATTTCTTATTAAATAAAACAGTAAACTAGTGAAAAACTGCGAATATCTTCTAGGGGAGGGGGGGCAGCTGACCCCCCCTTACCCCTCGCTGGGTACGCCCATGGCCTGTCGTCTCGACTGCTAGTGATACGAGGCCGTTGGGATCCAGCATGGCGTTCCGTATTACCCTTCTGAATCCACCGATTCCATATTCTGCTAACAGTCATTGGATCTCGACCAACGTGAGCTGTAACGTCGCGATACGATAAACCGCAATCGCGACAGGCTACAATCCGACCTTTATCAAAGTCGGAAACGTGATGGTACGCATTTCTTCTCCTTACACGAGGCACCATAACAACGTTTCACCAGGCAACGCCAATCAACTGCTGTTTCTGTATGAGAAATCGGCTGGAAACTTTGATCATGTTAGCACGTTGTAGGTGTCGCCACCGGCGCCAACCTTGTGTGAATGCTCTGAAAAACTAATCATTCGCATATCACAGCATCTTCTTCCTTTCGGTTAAATTTCGCGTCCTTAGCACGTCATCTTCGTGGTGTAGCAATTTTAATGGCCAGTAGTGTATCTACATGGTAATGTCTACTGAAGAACGGGATACAACCTTTCCACTTTGACCAATGATGTCATAGATTACTCTTAGATATTATGTGTTTACTTTCGAGCCATAGATAATAAATAGGTTGTCTGCTGCGGATAAGCGCCATCATTGTACATTGAAAAAAAAAAAAAAGAATGTGGCTTTGAGCCGGCCGAAGTGGCCGTGCGGTTAAAGGCGCTGCAGTCTGGAACCGCAAGACCGCTATGGTCGCAGGTTCGAATCCTGCCTCGGGCATGGATGTTTGTGATGTCCTTAGGTTAGTTAGGTTTAACTAGTTCTAAGTTCTAGGGGACTAATGACCTCAGCAGTTGAGTCCCATAGTGCTCAGAGCCATTTGAACCAATGTGGCTTTAAAAGACAGCGCTAGACTTGCATAAGATTTTTTTCGTGTGCGTTGATTTAAGTAATTGGTTCCATCCAATTCAGTCGGTACTTAATTTCATTCTTAGTAAGTTTGAGATAATGTGGACGAATAGTTTTTTAATTTAGAAAAATTTTTAGTTTTTCATTTTCGTTTGTAGGTATGGATTTATCTATTCCCATGAATATAGATGATTTAAAGGAGCCTGTGGGCGTAGACATGATGGAAACCATTCGATTTTTGCAAATGTCTGGTCTTCTTGCTGATTACGTTCGATGTCGTGAGTGCGGCGACCATATGCACCTGATAAGTGTGTCTGCTGGTCGTACTCACGATTTACTCGTATGGAGGTGTAGCAAGGATCGGCTATGGCACTCAATTAGACGAGGAACATGGTTTGAGCAATCTAACCTGGCCTTGAAGGATATATAGAAAAAATACGTAGTGGTGGTGTTTGAGGTATCCTGTGTGGCTGCGTGTGCATGAATGTCGTGTATCTGAGCATACCGTTGTAGACTGGTGCTCGTTTTGTATAATATATAAACGAAGTACAACAGGAGGGAACCTGCGGTAGGATTATGGATTTGGGGGGCTGTAATTTCAGGTCCAGAATATGACGATGTAGTTTTTAAAGTAGTTCCTAATCGAACGAAGAAAGTTTTGGTGAAATTAATTGAAGATCAAGTTGCAGAGGATTCCGTAGTCATTTCTGATGGTTTTTCTACATACAGGGGGAACAGGGGTTTTCAGCATCTTGTTGTCAATCATAATATTGAATTGAGATCTTCATCGACTGGGGCTTGTACCAATAGTTCAGAAGGTTATTGGTCAGTCAGAAAATCTGCACTACTAAAGGCGAAAAGACCGACAGACGTAAAATTTGTATCCCGTGTGTGTCGTCTTCTTCCGCCTTTGCGTAGTTGACGTGAGGTAGAGGTTGCCAATGTAACGTACGTCGATTTCCTCGTTTTCGTTAACAGTAGTATCCTATTCTTTATTATCTTCTGCCTTCGCTATTAATATTAACTACGTAAGAACAGACTATTAGTGGTAGCGAAGGCGAAAGAAACAACGCCTGTAAAATTTGTATATCGTATTTCAGTTGACTTATGCAGTTCAGCTGAACAATAGGATACTAATACAAACTAAACCGAAGAAATCCACGTACATTACATTTGTGTCCCGTACTGCAGTTAACCTACACAGCTTGACTGCAGTTCGAGATACAATTCATAAATACACTCCTGGAAATTGAAATAAGAACACCGTGAATTCATTGTCCCAGGAAGGGGAAACTTTATTGACACATTCCTTGGGTCAGATACATCACATGATCACACTGACAGAACCACAGGCACATAGACACAGGCAACAGAGCATGCACAATGTCGGCACTAGTACAGTGTATATCCACCTTTCGCAGCAATGCAGGCTGCTATTCTCCCATGGAGACGATCGTAGAGATGCTGGATGTAGTCCTGTGGAACGGCTTGCCATGCCATTTCCACCTGGCGCCTCAGTTGGACCAGCGTTCATGCTGGACGTGCAGACCGCGTGAGACGACGCTTCATCCAGTCCCAAACATCCTCAATGGGGGACAGATCCGGAGATCTTGCTGGCCAGGGTAGTTGACTTACACCTTCTAGAGCACGTTGGGTGGCACGGGATACATGCGGACGTGCATTGTCCTGTTGGAACAGCAAGTTCCCTTGCCGGTCTAGGAATGGTAGAACGATGGGTTCGATGACGGTTTGGATGTACCGTGCACTATTCAGTGTCCCCTCGACGATCACCAGGGGTGTACGGCCAGTGTAGGAGATCGCTCCCCACACCATGATGCCGGGTGTTGGCCCTGTGTGCCTCGGTCGTATGCAGTCCTGATTGTGGCGCTCACCTGCACGGCGCCAAACACGCATACGACCATCATTGGCACCAAGGCAGAAGCGACTCTCATCGCTGAAGACGACACGTCTCCATTCGTCCCTCCATTCACGCCTGTCGCGACACCACTGGAGGCGGGCTGCACAATGTTGGGGCGTGAGCAGAAGACGGCCTAACGGTGTGCGGGACCGTAGCCCAGCTTCATGGAGACGGTTGCGAATGGTCCTCGTCGATACGCCAGGAGCAACAGTGTCCCTAATTTGCTGGGAAGTGGCGGTGCGGTCCCCTACGGCACTGCGTAGGATCCTACGGTCTTGGCGTGCATCCGTGCGTCGCTGCGGTCCGGTCCCAGGTCGACGGGCACGTGCACCTTCCGCCGACCACTGGCGACAACATCGATGTACTGTGGAGACCTCACGCCCCACGTGTTGAGCAATTCGGCGGTACGTCCACCCGGCCTCCCGCATGCCCACTATACGCCCTCGCTCAAAGTCCGTCAACTGCACATACGGTTCACGTCCACGCTGTCGCGGCATGCTACCAGTGTTAAAGACTGCGATGGAGCTCCGTATGCCACGGCAAACTGGCTGACACTGACGGCGGCGGTGCTCAAATGCTGTGCAGCTAGCGCCATTCGACGGCCAACACCGCGGTTCCTGGTGTGTCCGCTGTGCCGTGCGTGTGATCATTGCTTGTACAGCCCTCTCGCAGTGTCCAGAGCAAGTATGGTGGGTCTGACACACCGGTTTCAATGTGTTCTTTTTTCCATTTCCAGGAGTGTATGTCAGGTGAGGTATTCTATGCTACAGCTACTTCTATCCCTTTTCTTTCCCTTATTTTTTACAGAAGTATTAGGACTCAAACAAGCGATACCCTTAACATTATGGTCGAAATATTACTGGCTGCCATCCGTTTTTTTCCTGCGTTTATGAACACTCGTCTCAGCTGTTAAATCTGTGTAACAAATGATGTCTGGCAAATTACGACGTCATTGGCCAAAGCCGACGGGTTGTATCCCGTTCTTCGGTAGTCGCCAATCGACCTGCGTGAGCACGCTAACAAGGAGAGGTGTGATCGCCTTCTTGAAGTATCTACATGGTAATGTATGGCTAGTATTGTGCTAAAAAGTTGCTCATCTGGTAACAGAAATACATGTTTCACACTACTGCACAAACATAAATAGATTATTCCATCTTTTTTTAGCTGATCGAAATTTTCAAATAATTGAATATTATGGTAGGTAAATATAATTAAATTCAGATGTACAAAAATTTCAATTGGAAAAAGAATGATATAAAGAAAAAATGAAATAAATGGTTCAAATGGCTCTGAGCACTACGGGACTTAACTTCTTAGGTTATCGGTCCACTCGAACTTAGAACTAATTAAACCTAACTAACCTAAGGACATCACACACACCCATGCCCGAGGTGGGATTCGAACCTGCGACCGTAGAGGTCGCGCGGTTCGAGACTGTAGCGCCTAGAACCGCACGGCCACTCCGGCCGGCTGAAATAAATAAAAACTTTCATACTGTGATTAAAATAATTTGACAAAGGAATAGAAATAAATTGCATTTAAACCAGTTAATGGAATAAAAATAATGGTCGAAGCAATTTCGATAAAGATCTAAGAATAAACAAATTTTTTCCTTGGGATAAGCTTCAAATCAATAATCTACCCGATGAGAAGTTGTTATCCTATCCATTATACCACACAAAGGGACGATGTAATGCAAGCTTTTTTTAGCACTGTTATCATACTACTTTCGGAATGTTTTATCCGTCAGTTACTCGCAAACTAGGGCCCACGAGAGTGAATGGCTGCAGTGTGGTGCCTGCGTCACCGTATAGATAGGTTAAAAAGTTGATGGACCTCTGCTTGTAAGTGGACCAATGTTTTTTAATTAAATAACGGGAGAAGGTAGGTGGATCAATCTTTATTAAAACATCGAACATGCGATCTATTATTAATAAACACTGATCCTCTACCTTCTCCCGTGATTGAATTAAAAAACATCGATCCACTCCATTTGCTCAGAGTAGCAGCTTTTGCTGCACTTTCGGATGATTCCATCCACACAAGTTTGTGATTCTTTAAAAGTCATTTCACCACCGCATTTGATGCATTTTCGTGCCTCTGCAGTTAATCCAAGCGTCATCCACCCACGGACGATGTCGCCGTGCACAACTAAATTATTTAAATCAGTTCCCTTCATAGCACTCGCTGCCATAATCGCATAATATTTCTCTCGGAACTCGCTAATACACCGAAAAGCAGCAAACGAGACACTGGTTTCAGTTTTGGCTCTAGAAACACATTGACACTCCTCTTGCGTCTGATTGGTTATGTTAGAGAATCGTGGTATTGGCTACGCGAAACTGACACATTGGCAACCTATGAGCACTAGATAAAGCATCGCCGTGACTACCGCTGACCCGGATCATGACTTCAACCGATTTAAATTGATTCCTACGAAACTTTTTATTTTTCTCCAAACTTTTAATTGTGTCTTGCGTGTAGTCTATGAGCGCAATTCCCGTACTGGACAGAGACCGTGATGGCTGCAATTCTGAAGTTCATTGTTGGCTGGGTAAATAGTAACTTTCAATTTCATCAGCTCCTGTGATATTTTTGAGAAAGCAGAAAGAAGTGATATGGGATGGCAGTTTTATATTTTACGTCTGCCTCACTTTTGGTACCTTAACTGCAAAGGAAACACTAAAGGATAAATTTTCAATGAGTGCTGAAGGTTTTGTAGTCTGCACTGCAGTCTTCACTATCCTTGCCACTGATATTTCATCTTCACCTGCTGCCATTTTTGTTGTTAAGCTCCTAGTCACCCCAATTTACATCTTGTTCATCTGTTGAAGGAATGCTGCAGGCAAGAAGTTTAGCTAAGGAAGAACTTAAATTAAGAAGGAAAATAATTTTAGTTTCTGCCTCGTGGTGCACAGTTTTGGGTGCAATGGAACTGTTCCTCGGTGAACATTTCAGTTTAACATTTGACATCTCATATAAATCTTGTGATCAAGGCAAAAATTGCGGAACTATGAAGTGTGTTGTGTATGTCTAGCAGTGGGTTCGCAGTAAGTTTTCTTCTCCCTCTTTCTGTAATCTTAAGAGAAACAAATTTGTTCAAAAAACAAACTTAGTTCTAGGTCTAATGCAAATTGTTGCTTCTTGCGAGTATCCAAGGTAGCCAATAGAATTTTATACATACTGGATACACTGCTGTGTTATTGTTGTCAGAAGTTTTGTGGAGAAACATTTTCACTTGCTCTGGAGAAAAAAAAAACTGGAAAATCTGCATTAACACCTGGTGCCCCTCTGTTGTCTGTGTGCATACTACTATTTCAGACACTTATCTTTGATCTGAATTTTATTAACATCGTTATTGGTGAACTGGTCCCAGAATTAAGAATCAGGAAAATGGATGATCTACAGGAATTATACAAGTGATGGTACTTAATCTGTACTCTAGTGTTTCTGAATTGTTTGTGAATGTTGTTAGTGCAGCAGTGACTTAAATCTGTGTGACACTCGATCTTTTGGGATTTTGTGTTAACTTGACAGTGACTTATTTTTTTTTTTTTGTTGCTAGTTATTGGCAACTGATTTCTTTTCCGTTTTGAAATTGTTAGTTCTTCATATGGTTAATAGTTCGATGCTATTTGGTAGTATGTTAGTTGGTATGGATTTTACAACGACATTTATTTTAGTGACGTTATGGACGACATATTGTATGTACTGGAAATAGGAGTGTCCTCCATCTTGACACCAACACAGATCAAAGTAGATGGGCGGAATCGGACACATCTGTATTGCTGATGAGTGGTCCATCAAAGAGAATCCAGCTGTAGAGACTTCAGTTGGAAACTACTGTAGACATTTTTAAACAGTGGGAAATCCAGGATAGAATATTCATAACATTATGAAAAGGACATAGTGAAGATGCTGAGTCCCAGACAGGCACAACAAAACGAAGCAGTCTTCTTGTTGTGCCTGTCTGTAACACAACATCTCCGTTATATGGTGGGTAGCAGTCCATACTTTTCATAACATTGTACAAATTACATAATATTGTACACATTTTTACATATTTATGAGTGAAGTATGGAGTTTCTACAGAAAAACTCCTTCTGCAAAACATATGTCTTTTTTTTGTTTACATGTGTGTGTTTTCACTTCGTGTATGCACATCTTTCAACAGCCATGGTGCCTTGTTTTACTAAATTGGTATTAGTATTGAAAGCCTGTGATGCAAGGTAACACTGAAGTGGCACAATATTTGAATAAATAGTGTGAGTACACAGTTACAAAAAAAAGACATATTCCCACACTTGGAAGTACATAACACAAGGTAAAAGACATATTCCCACACTTGGAAGTACATAACACAAGGTCCCACCCTTTAGAACTCATGCATTAAATGATATATCTAAATTAATGTGATTCAAAAGTGATTGTGGGGGTATCTATGATTACAGGGAAAAGGGGAGATAACTTGAAGAAGTATTGAACATTTTTGTCAGTTGAGCTTGTGCTGTGACTAAGATAAAGTGAAGATTAAAAATGCTCAACTCTCCTATGTGTCTCAAGGCACATTAAGCAAGCAGAGTACAAGAGTTACAGCAGTGGGTTACTCGTGGAAAATTACTTACAGGAAGTAGGATGCTCATCAATAATAAATAGTTAAATGATGTTCTGTAAACTGGCATATGAATACAAGATGGGCTGTGGGTTGATAAATTATCTGTTCCATATAGAGTAGTGCTGGGAAACCACTTATGACCATCTGAAGAACAGATCGATATAGGCTATATGTTAACTATAGCAAAAAGTTTAAAATTACTTGAAAAATAGGAGATAAAAGTTACAGCAATTCAGTGAAACAGAAAAACAATTAAACAAAAAGTACTGTAATGATGGGCCTAGAAACAATCTATGTTTAATTCCCTTTTAGGAGCCAGAAAAAAGGTTTTATCCACATAAAAAACTCTGTTAGGGTCATTTAACATATCCTTATGTTTCAGCGTTTCAGGTGCTTTCTGGCATCAATTTCTTATTTCTGTCCTCTGTAGAAGAATCTCGAGTCCCATTAACCTATACCATGTTTCTGTGACAAAAATTTACCTCTCTTAAGAAAGCCACGATATCACTTTTCTCAAGTTTGATTGTTTCTAATGCAGCCTTCGAACTTTATGTATCTGCTCAAAAACTATTGAAAAGGCAGATATGTGGAGATTTACCTGGAAATCGCATGTTGAAACAGTCCAGAACCAAACCCACCAATATTATTATTTTTATTTTCGTATTTTCCCTCTTTCAACAGAACGTAGGCCACAGTGCACTGTACATTCTTGTGGAGATCGACCAGAAATTTTATTTACTAATGTTCTTGGAGCATTGTACAACTTGTTTGCAGTAGTAGCCATAATACCATCAACAATAGTCTCTTGTGCGTTTTAACTTTGCTTATTCATTCGTTGACTTCAAAACTTTGAGCTAAAAAACATTATATTTTCATAATATGGGTAGCATATTTCACTATTATGAGGTTAGATAAATTAATATGAGATGTTCAGGCAAGACAATTAATTAGGTATATCTTGATATAAAAAACACCAGAAATATTTCAAATATGCCTAATTAAATAAAACTGGTCTACGTAGAATGTAGACCAAAACTGTATTATAGATGCATTGTACGTATTTTTAGAAGTGGCCAAAATAGGTCACATGTCTCTACTTGTGCCGTAACAGTGAACCAAGATCTTGTAATGGCCATAGAAATTCAGTGGTTTGGTTGGTTGGTTTAAAGATTAAAGGGACCAAACTGCAATGGTCATCGGTCCCTTGTTTCAGAAACACACAGAGCACAGTGAAACCATACATTAGTCATTCTAACCACTAAAAGAAAAACTCCGGGGGAAGAAAAGCCCCAAGGTCAATAATAAAGAAACATGGAAAACTGTTTTTGAGTTGTATCATATTTAACGTGTAAGAAATGAAACTATAATTCTTAGCCCTACCTCCCAAAAGACACAGTTTTATTTAAATGTGTAGAAAACTAAAATCAGATTATGCTTTGCGTAAAGGAAACGCTACAAAACTCATCTTCTACAACACAGACTTTTTCAAAAAATTATGACTCCAAACAAGAACAGTCAAAGAAATGTTTCAATATCTAATGGAATCGAACAGTTCATATTGTTCATACCTGTTGGTGTTCAAAAGAAGCTTTACAGTTCAGTAATCACATCAAATTGGCCATAAGTGGTGTAGTGGCCAGAACTGGAGACTTGATCCTAATTAGTAAATGTTGGGTCTTGTGAAGAGCCCTAGTATTTCTTATATGCTTTAAAGTATGATGTCTTATCAATCTGTTATGTAAATGGTGATTTGGATGTTTTCGTTTATATTCTATGTACCCGATTATACAACGACCTTGAACTTAAAAAGACACCCCTTTTTCTTGAGAAGTTTCTTGAGGACAAATAATTTTTTTAAATATTCTCACTAATCAAAATTTCAAACTTTTTCTGCCTAAACAGCTAACATACACCTAAGCTACACTCGTGCCATTTATTGTTTTATAAGGAGAAATAGAAAAAAGAAACTGTTTACATTAATTTTTACTTCACTACCTTTTTGGTTTACTTAGACTGCTCGTCTGTTGTATCAATATTTTTCATCACCATGCCGTCATGATCCTACAGGGTGATGATTATTGAACTACACGAAATAAAAACATCAAAACTTCTGAACGGTTTGCGTTAGGACGTTCAAGCTGCACTGTTGGCAGTGGGGCATGATGGGAATTAGTGGTTTGGTTTAGCGACAGAGTTTACTTTCATTTAGATGGGTTCGTCAAGAAGCAAAATTGGTGCGTTTGTGGGACTGAGAATCCGCATTTCGCAATCGAGAAGTCCTTCACCCTCAACGGATGGCTGTGTTCTGTGCAATGTCCAGTCACGGAATAATCCGTGAGATATTCCTTGATTGCACAGAGATTATTGAATGGAACATGGTTTTGGAAGACGATTTCATCCCCATTATCCAAAGTGACCCTGATTTCGACAAGATCTGGTTCATACAAGACGGATCTCGACCCCATCGAAGCAGGAGAGTGTTTAATGTTCTGGAGGCGCACTTTGGAGACCGAATTCCTGCCTCCATGGCCGGCATATTCTCCGGATCTGAACGCATGCGACTCGTTTTTGTGGGGATATATTAAAGACAAGGAGTACAGAAATAGCCCTAAAACGATTGTTCAGCCGAAAACATCCATTCAGGAGATCATCGACAGCATTTATGTTCCGACACTTCAGTTGGTCATGCAGAATTTCGCAGTTTGTCTGCTCCAGCCATATCACCGCCAACGATGGCAGGCATATCGAACATGTCATAATGTAAATCCGAATATCTGTAGAGATGTTGAATAAAGTATGTGAACGCCGTAGTTTGTACCTAATTTACATTTATTTCATATAGTTCAATAATTGTCACCCTGTATATCTTCATTGTCACAAATACAGCGTGACACAATAATGGGTATGTTTGAAATGAGTAGTGCCAGCCATGGGCAGGTGGCAGCACTGTGTGTGCGTGACAGCTAGTAAACAGTCCGCCATTTCAGTAATCGTGGATCAGTGGAAAGGACAGCAGCGTGCGTTAGCCATAAAAATGTTTTATGAAAACAGTGATGGTTTGGTAGCGGCGCAGAGGGAGTTTGGACGTTTTTATAATTTAGGACGTCATGATGCCGTTCCGTCGAAACGCACGATAAAATAAATAACTTTGAAGAGACTGGATCTGCCCTAAAGAAGAAACCAACAGGACGACCGAGAAGTGTGCTTTCTCCAGCGAACGCTGATGTTCAACGCAGGTGTGTCTTACGCAGCCCACGGGTTTCAATTCGTAAGCGAGCAGCAGTGGTTTGAATGTCCCGACAGAGTGTTTCGCAGAATTATTCATCTTGATTTAAAACTTCATCCGTACAAACTACAACTGAAGGACAACGATTAGGATTCTGTCAACAAATAACAAAAATAAACAATGACGATGAATTTTAAAATGAGCTGCTACGTCGTAAAGAGAAAACAAATACTTAACTTGACCTTTGACTTTGACACAGATAAGACAGGTACTGCATTTAAAACTCTCTTTTGATTTTTTTGCCTAGATGCGTACATATTGAAATTTTTTACCAGTCTTAATGCAAACAGTCTGTGAAAACATTTGGTTATAGATGAATATGTTTTCTTCGTGGCTGCTGTAAGGAGAGACAGGTTAGGTACAGGATGAGTTGGCGGTCGGAGGTTTCCGTTTCTCACAAGGGAACCTCCCCATCGAACCCTCCCCCCCCCCCCCCCCACACACACATATTTAGTTATAAGTGGACACAGTGGATAGGCCTTGAAAAACTGAACTCAGCTCAATCGAGAAAACAGGAAGAAGTTGTGTGGAACTATGAAAAAAAAAGCAAAATATACAAACTGAGTAGTCCATGAGCAAGACAGGCAACATCAAGGATAGCAAGAGCTCAGGAGCACCGTGGTCCCGTGGTTAGCGTGAGCAGCTGCGGAATGAGAGGTCCTTGGTTCAAGTCTTCGCTCGAGTGAAAAGGTTACTTTATTTATTTTCGCAAAGTTATGATCTGTCCGTTCGTTCATAGACGTCTCTGTTCACTGTAATAAGTTTAGTGTCTGTGTTTTGCGACCGCACCGCAAAACAGTGCGATTAATAGACGAAAGGACGTGCCTCTCCCATGGGAACCGAAAACATTCGATCGCAAGGTCATAGGTCAACCGATTCCTCCACAGGAAAACATGTCTGTTATGTTCTATACGACACTGGTGACGGCATGTGCGTCACATGACAGGAATATGTTGTCGACCCACCCGACTTGTACACTTGGCGAATGGGTAAAAAGATTCTTCTACCTTGCCCGATTTAAGTTTTCTTGTGGATGTGATAATCACTCCCAAAAAAGTAGCGAACAGTCAGCTGCCAGCCAGGAGCCTCGTTAGCAGGAATACTCTCTCTTTCGTGCGCTGTAGTCGACTGACGTCGTGTGTTTCGATGTTTGTTTAGGTGTAGCGTCCCCATACTACGGCGCAGTTACCTCGTATCGGACGGACAGATAATAATTGTCTGAAAATAAAAAATTAAACTTTTCACTCGAGGGAAGACTTGAACCAAGGACCTGTCATTCCGCAGCTGCTCACGCTAACCACGGGACCACGGCGCTCCTGCGCTCACACTCTCCTTGATGTTGCCTGTCTTGCCCATGGACTACTCAGTTTGTATATTTTGCTTATTTTTTTCATAGTTCCACACAACTTCTCCCTGTTTTCTCAGTTGATCTGTGTTCGGCTTTTCAAGGCCTATCCTGTGCCAACTTATAACTAAATCTGAGGGGGGTGCGATGGAGAGGTTGCCTTGTCAGAGAACACCAGGGAAAGTCGGAGAAAACTGCTACAACTCGCGATGAAGACTCCGTCTCTCGTGGCTGCTACAATACTCACAGTCGCCGTAAGATTTTCTGGAAACACTTGCAGAATGGGAAGGTATAACAACAGTGGCAGTATGATGATATCTTCTGAGTAACAAACTGGTCGCTTAGGGAGCGTCTTGAACACACAGGCAGACGGCGAAATATTGCGCGTCGTTCGGACCGTGATAGTAGCAGATTCTCCCAGTATTATTAATTCGCGAAGAAATCACTATGCACTGTATTACTTAACACACTAATAGTTGTATGAAGGCCCAGGGATCCAACACCGAATAAAAGTTCGTAGACGATATTTACCTTCTTTTTCACAAATTACATTTTTTTATTCTTTATAATTGCGATTACAAGTTGTATCTCCCTTGCACTTCAAAATTACTTCTATATGCATACTTACCTGACCTCAAAAAATCACAACGTCCAATCCGCATTCCTTACCTCCAACAATTACAAAAAAAATATAATGCCTTTTTTTTCACAGAAAAGAGCGTTGTCGTCACAGCAAAGAGCGTTGCCGTCTCAATTACGGCAGCGCATCATCGCTGGTACTCGCAGCGGGAATATTACAATAATATTATATTACGTAGGGGCATTACAGTTTCTAAACAAGTTGTGGATATCAGATGAGGCACATTTTGATGTCCCAGGTTATGTGAATAAACAGAACTACCGTTGCTGGTCAAACACAAATTCTAATGACGTTCACGTGCGCCCCTCACACGCTAGTAAAGTGACAGTATGGTGTGTTTTATCACATGGGATTATCGGACCGTATTTTTTCGAAAATGATCAGGGAAACACAATTACTGTCACTGCAGATCGTTACGTGGAGATGTTACGAACTTTCTTTACACCTGCATTGAACGACTTTTCAAACGTTCAAGAGGCCTGGCTTCAACAGGACGGAGCGACATCACACACTGCACGGCAATCGATGGAATATGTGCGAGAATTGTCCGGCAACCGTGTGAGTGATCTCACGATTCGGTAACATTCCCTGGCCCCCTAGATCGCCAGATTTATCCGTTTGTGACTTTTTCTTGTGGGGCTGCCTTAAGGGCAAAGTCTACACGACTCGAACAAGAACTGTGGATGATTAAAAACAGATAATTCGGGATCCAATTCACAGTATCCCAGCTGAGATGTGGCAGTGGTCAATGAGGAATCTCAACAGCAGATTTCACGAATGTATTCGTACAGGAGGACGCCATCAAAAGAACGTAATTAAAAAAAAAAATAAACATCAGTGTTTCGTAAATGATACTGATGTGTGAATGTTGCAATGACTCTTGCTTCCAAACATATCGTGTGCCCGCCGCTCTCTCGCTGGTTGTGTAGAACCAGCAGCTGATACACTCCCGTCATATCTCACGGTGAGCGTCGACAACATCGTCGCACGAAACACGTAAGTACACCACTGGCCCCCAATCTAGGTTGTTAGCATATCCTGCAGAAATACATGCTATTGTTGAGTATTTGTCCAATTTTAAAGTCAATTCGATTTCGAATGCAAATGAATTTAGGCAAACTGCAGTTTCAATGTGGTAGATGTTCATAAAAAACCAAACTATGCAGTATACATTACCATGGTTGGCAACACGACGTACTTCCTGCTCGCTCACAGCCAAACTTGTTTGACTGTGCCGCATCCAACGTTCCGTAGTGCTGTTCTTGAGCAACGTGGACGATAAAGTCTTCCACGGTGCAAGTCATGTGCAACAACAACAACCAGTACATAATAAAAGATCACAATCACGATTCAATCCAATTCTCGAACCCGCGACGTATTTATTTCTCTCGATACTATCTCCAAAACGCGTCTTTCCTCTGTAATTTATTCTTGCGATAACAACTGCAATCAGTCTAATGTGATTTATTTCGTTCTTTAGACTTTTAATTCTGGATTAATTTTCTTTCTCGTTTCGTCTGAATTTCGTCAGCTTGCTCCAAAACTGATTAAATGCTGGTAACGTTTTTCCGCGGTATTCTAATACGTTATAGGAGCCTTTATATTTTATGAAGTAATAGCTTTTTCATGAGATGAGAAAACATTTTATTTTCCAAGCACAGATCAAAAACTAACAACTCGTAACCAAGCCGACTACGGCAAAGATAAATGTCTATCAGCTGCAGCTTTCACCCGCTGTTTTCGGCGCAGTGGATAAATGACGTCGCCACATCAGCCCCCCTCCTTTTGAAGCCGGGTGCACCAGGTATGTGGGGAAACTTTCACTTGACTTTTCTACCAGCTCTCGTGAAAACATCTGGTGCAGGCAATGGCTGCTCCTGTTCTGCACTTGCTGCTTCGTTGTCCTCTTCTGAAACCGAGAGCTCGGCGAGACTCTCTGCTGTTTCCTTGGCCTCCACGTTTCAGGGTGATTTTGCAGACCGAGGAAGGAGTGTACCCTCTTCGGTGTAAGCAGGTTTAAGCCGCTCAATTGAGACTGTCTCTTCTTTACCATCCTTATCGATTTTGAAGCTGTGGCTTCCTCTTGTGATTACCCTGTATGGTCCAGAGTAAGGCGAAACAAGCGGCGGGTGCACCGTATCATCCCTAAGCCACACGTGGGACGTTGCTTGCAGGTCATTATGTACAAACACTCTCCGGTCTCCATGTCTGACAGGGTTAGTGGGTTTGATGTTTCTCATTCTAACGCTGAGTTGTCTCGCGAATTGCGTGCATAGCTCAGGGGCGAACGGCTGTGTAGATGCTGAAACGATAAATTCTCCAGGAACCCTCAATTGCTCGCCATAAACCAATTCTGCGGAAGAGCATTGTAAGTCCTCCTTCACGGCCGTTCTCAATCCGAGTAGGACCAGCGGTAGTGCTTCAGGCCATGACGTGGAACTACACATTAATGCAGCTTTGAGCGTGCGGTGTAGTCGTTCCACCATTCCATTACTAGATGGATGATAGCTTGTGGTGCGTAGGTGGTTGCACCCGCACAGTAGTAAAAGTTCATGGAAAAGTTGGCTTTCGAACTGCCTTCCGCGATCTGTTGTTATGTTTTGCGGAACGCCAAACCTGGAGAACCATGAATGCAACAGTGCTTTTGCAACCGACTCCCCAGAAATGTCTTGTATTACAACTACTTCTGGCCACCTGGTAAAACGATCAATGATTGTGAGCAAATAGCGTTGTTCTGAAGAACATGATAGCGGGCCCACAATGTCCACATGTATATGTGAAAATCTTGCAGATGTCGTCGGGAAGTCAGCAATAGGTGCAAAGACATGTCTGCTGATTTTATTACGCTGGCATGTTAGGCATGCACGCTCCCATGCACGACAATCTTTTTATATTCCAGGCCACACTACTTTGGAGGAAACTAACTTGACTGTAGCTCGTACTCCTGGATGTGATATGTTATGTAGTGCACTATAAATCTCGCGACGATATTGTTCTGGTATGTAAGGTCGCTCCTTTCCTTTTGCTACATCACACCAAATTCCGTCTGGAACATTTGGGACAGACACACGTCTGAGCTGCAGCGCAGTTCTCTGTTCCTCTATTAGACGGCGCAAGAAAGGATCTTCTCGTTGTTTAGACGCTAACTCGGTCCAACGAATTGAATTTAAACTGGCACAATTCCTAGACAGGCAATCTGCGACCAGGTTGTCTTTTCCTGAAATGTGACGCACGCCAGTTGTGAACTGTGCAATGTACTCGACTTGCCTGCACTGACGTGGTGACTTGAGCTCTGTGTCTCGTCGAAATATAGCTACTAACGGCTTGTGATCGGTAAAAATTGCAAAGTGTCTCCCTTCGACAGATGTGCGAAAATGCTTTATGGCTAAGTAAATATCAAGCAACTCACGGTCAATAGCACTCCATTTTTGCTGCTGTCGAGTCAGGTTTTTAGAGAAAAATGCGAGCGGCTGCCATCTGCCATCAACTTCTTGCTGTAGCGCTGCACCCACTGCTGTTTGGCTCGCATCAACCATGAGCGCTAAAGGAGCGCTCAATCTTGGATGTCCCAGTAGTGTTGCCCGAGAAAGACATTTCTTTAAGTCATGGAAAGCTGCTTCAGCATCTGGACTCCATGGAATTTTACGATTTCCTGTTGTATTTTTACCTGCAAGTAACGTTGTGAGTGGCTCTTGGGCGGCAGCTAATTTAGGTAAGTGACGTCTGTAATAGTTGAGCATGCCTAAAAATCTGCGAAGTCCTTTGTAAGTTGTGGGAAGGGGCATCTGTTGTACTGCTTCAACCCGCTCAGGCAAAGGTGACAGGCCTGCTGCTGAAACCAAATATCCCAGGAACTTAACCTCGCGTTTTCCAAACCTGCACATTGTTTCGTTAATAATTATGCCATACTCTGTCAGACGGCGGAAAAACTGCCGCAGATGTTCGACATGCTGATATGCAGAACCAGAGAATACTAAAATGTCGTCCATATAACAAAATACGAACGGTAATTCTCGAAGCACCTCATGCATGAATCTTTGCCATGTTTGGGCAGCGTTTCTGAGGCCGAATGGCATAAAATTGTACTCAAACAAACCGAATGGTGTGATAACTGCTGTTTTTTTAATGTCAGATGGAGCCATGGGAATCGGGGAAAATGATTTGGTGCAATCAATCACACTAAATATTTTGGCATTGCTAACCGTACTGTTAAAATCAGTCACATTGGGTAGTGGGTAGCGGTCGGGAATTGTGCGGGCATTGAGCGCCCTGTAGTCTCCACATACTCTCCATGAATTGTCTTTTTTACGGACCATGTGAATTGGAGATGCCCACGAACTATCAGACCTACTTAGAATACCTGTTTTTAGAAGTCTGTCGAACTCAGCTCGCGCCGCGAGCAGCTTCTCTGGAGGCAGACGCCGCGGGCGGAAGGCAACGGGTAGACCTCGTGTCGTGCTGATGTGGTGTTGAGTATTGTGTCTGCATTTCCTGGTTGCGTTGACGGGTTCGGTAAGTGCTGGAAAGTCTTGAAGCAGTTTACGAAAAAGTGATTCCTCCGACAGTGCCCTGATATTGCCTGCAGTATACGAATCGTTAAGACTGTCGGCTGTCTTCACACGTGTGCGCCCCGCTTAGTTGCCGATACGACATCGTATCACAATATCCCGACGCGGATGACGCGGTAGAGGAGCCGGAAATCTTCGTGCGGAAAGACACGGGCACATCGCACTGTACTTGAACCGACGCGGAAGACGCAGTAGGCAATATCCCTTCTGTGAGAACTGTCACCAAACGACGGTAAACCAGGTCGGGCATAAGTCGGTAGTTCCGTAAAAAGTCCGCCCCAATTATAGGGCTCGGCACATCAGCAACCACAAAAGTCCATTTTGGATGGAAGTTGGAATTTAGATGTAATGCCAACTGTTTCTCACCATAGGTAGATATTCTGGAATTGTTTGCCGCAGTCAGCACATGTTGCGTTGTTGTCGTGAGTATATCACCTCTCTTTCTTGGATAAGCACTGACTTCTGAACCTGTGTCAATCAGAAACTTCTCACCTGAAGAGAGGTCCAACACGAACAATCGGTGTGATTGGTTGACTGCAGATACTGTGGCGTTTTCACCTCTTTGAATCACGCTATGACTCGGGCGCCTATGTTGTTGTTGACGAACGTTAGCGCCCTTTAACGCCCGCCTTGTAAGTTTGGGTAGCTGCAGGGTTGAATACATTGACGGGCAGTGTTACCGAAGCGTCTGTGGTACCAGCATCATTGATCTATCAAATCCTGCTGGATAGCATTTCTTCGTCTTTTCCAGCTGCGACTTCGTAGCTGCTGGTGGAGTGAAGTTACTTGCACGTTGAGTTTTGCCACTTGTGCTGCCAGTTGCTGTATGGTGGGTTCGGTCGATGAGCACTGCTGTTGGGGAGTATTATTGCATGTTCCTGGCTCACTGACGTCAGATTCCATCACACTACACGTTCTTGGGCCTCTATCCTGGCTGGAGTTGAATTCGGAACACGCAGAAACTTCGGTTAAGGTGTTTGCGATGGTGTCTGCCTTTTTTGCTAAGACTTGCAATGGTAAGTCTGCTTCTGCTGCAATGACGGCACGGATGTTGGCAGGAAGTTTACGAATCCATATTAGACGTAAAGACTCTTCAGGTAGGAGTTCCGGGCCGGCTAATGAACGTAAGGCTTTGAGTACTTGTGACGGAGTCTTGTCGCCCAAATCTTCGTGTGCGAAAATTTTTTGTAGTCGCAAATCTGGTGACGACGTATAATGCTGTATGAGAGCTTCCTTTAGCACAAAGTAATTTTGTTGCAACAAGGTTTCTTCTACTTGCTCTATCACTTCTAAATTTAGATGTGAAACCACTATATTAAATTTGTCAATGTTGTTAGACACCCCACGCTGCCGAAATATGCATTCAGCCTGCGTAAACCAAAGCTGGGGGCGCGTCGGCCAGAACGCGGAAAGCTTAACATTTCCGTGTCGCGCGTAGGTACTCCCATCTTTTGCGTTAACATCTGTCGTTCCGTTTTGTGGCGAATCAAAGGGCGTGGACCGCGATCCTTGGTCGAACAGACTGTAGTCTTCAATCTTGATTCCACTGCCCCATGCTTTTGTCTCTGAATTCATTATTCTCGTCGGTACATATATTTTCTTTATGCTTCTGCTACAATTTTTCGGGGTCACCACTATGGGAGCCTTTATATTTTATGAAGTAACAGCTTTTTCATGAGATAACATTTTTTTTTCCAAGCACAGATCAAAAACTAACAAGAATATACAACTCGTAACCAAGCCGACTACGGCAAAGATAAATGTCTATCAGCTGCAGCTTTCACCCGCTGTTTTTGGCGTAGTGGATAAATGACGTCGCCACATCGTGAACATCGAGCGAATTTCTCATTTGCAACCCAAGCGGCAAATCGTTATAGTTTGTCATAAACAAAATATTGACTTGGGTTCAGAATCAAGTAATGGTTTTCGAAGGAGAACATCTTCCCGTTTGAATGTTACCTTTACTTTAAAAGCAACATAGATGAGTGTATACAGTATCCATATGTATGAGAACTTTTATTACGAACCTGTTCAAATACAATAGAAGTTTTTAAGTTGATAGAATTGAATGTTATTTCCTCGGGCGTTTCACAGAATTGTCAGGTTTTAAGCAGATCATTTGATTGTCGTAGTTTCTAGTACATAGCTTCTCGCGTATCCCTAGCGCTCGCACGACGAGTCTAATGTCACGTGATTGATCGAGAAAGTCAATATTGTATCGAGTGCTTCGGCATATCGATAAATCCCTTTCTCTTTGAACGCAAGCATTGTTTTCTACACACTATCGTTCGGGATCGTTAAAAATACCTTTTTATGAATATGAGACCTCAATGGACAAAGCTTCATCTGTAAATATAAGACGACCCTACATTCATCTATTAAACAATGTAAAAACGTTGACCTGAGCAGCAGTTACTCGATATGCGAATATAAGCGGCCCTGTATTTCTCGGACAACCGATCTAGGAAAAACCTCGTCTTATAACCGGATAAATGCGGTATTTGTTTTAGACTTTGGTCGTAAGTTTTGCATATAATGTCATAATGTTGTTAACTGAAACTTCCTGGCAGACTAAAACTGTTTGCTGGATAGGGACTCTAAATTGTGTTTCACGAGCAAGTGTTGTACGTATTGCAGCTTCAAGTCTGTTAATAACTCGTCTCCTATCTTCCATATTCCACATCTGTTCTCCTACATGCTGTGTGCTGTTCCGTTTTTGTTGGTGGTGGCGTAGGTTTTCTGTTTACTGGATCCATGTGGGTTTATTGGCAGTGGCATTTCGTTGAGGGGAACAATCTTCGTGTAAGTTTTTACTGTGTTTAAGTCATTAGTAAGAACAACATTCTCTACCCAAAACCATCTATGATCTAGTGGAGAACGTGTTAATTCGTGATATTTTATTTTGCTATCCTTTTTTCCCTAGTAACGTCACCCGCTTGGTTCTTAAGCCTTGTATCTGTCACATAAATGACGTCAACGCTCTGTCGGCATGGTATCGCACTGTTAACTCGCCACTTACGATTTTCACTTGTAAGAAATGATTTCAAAAAAACTGTCAAGTGATAGTGCAATGAATAACAGCATCAGCTCACTAACATTGTTGCCAGCAGTTGAAATCCACAGATTCGTATGAATCTAGGTTTATAACTCATTTTGTTTTATTTCAGCGCTTGCGAACATATCTGACAGACGTCCACATGACAACTCCTTCCACCTCGCCGCGGGCTGAAGGCCCACCCGACAGCAAAATGGCTTCAGGCTGCAATTACAGAGGCAGGCGCCACGTGCCCGCTGAAGGCAGCGTGATGTGGCATACGGGCATCAATGACTTACCAGACGAACTGCTGCTAATGATCTTGTCCCACGTGGCTTTCACCGATCTACTGGATGTGGTACCGAACGTGTGCCGTCGTTGGAAAAAGCTGTCTCAAGATTCCAAGTTGTGGGCTGACAGGGAATGCAATATTGGGTAAGAAACCTACTAATACATAAAACGCGAATTGTTCTGCTTTTAAAAAATATTGTGGGGTGATACCTTTATTTACTATATTGTAACGTTGACGTTGAAAACTTTGCATTTAAACATACTGTCAGGTCAACTCATTGGAGTAATCTGGTTTTAACCGAAAATGTATTCCAGTTTTAGAATACTGTTTTCCTTTTTTTTTGTATTTGTTAGATTGAGAGGGTGTTGGGTAGATGTGGTAGAGGCACTTGGTATGTGTGTATGCTATTAATTCCCCGTTAATCTTTTTCCCTCTGCCACCTATGAGCCAGTGTGTATAGCAATCTCTTTACCTTTCTATTTTGCTCCTTTAGGTTTGTATGTGAGCGTGTATCTGTTCATTTATCCTCGCCCTCATTTTTATCCCGATGGAGTTTTAGAAAAGTGTGAACGATCTGGTCTGGAGGGACAGTTTAAATTCAGCTCCAGTTCAGCTGGAACGAAACATGCCACTTCTCGCAAAAAAATTACAATCGGAATCGTGTTTTATATCAACTGAGGTGAGTTCTGCCACGAGCATACGGTATGTGTAAAAAATCTGGGAATACTTAATAAAACTGAACCCACCCATTGCGCCCAGTGACAGAGGCCACCTGTTTGAGGGCTGTGACGTACGAAAAGTACTTTCTGATTGTCACAGTATAGGTGCCTTGGACGAATACGGTATCATCGTCTGGGATGCTCTAATTCCTAACACCTTCAGATATATCGAAAACTCGAAAATATTTGACCGTTGTGGAGAAAAATAGGATTGTCATTGGGGTCATAAATACAATGATGGAAAAAAATCGCAGCACCGAAAATTAATTACTGTAGAGTAATGAAATTTTGGCCATACATCTGTCTAGGTAACATATTTAACTGATTAACATTTCGAGATCACAGATTAATCTTAGCAAGAGAGAAGCCTTTGCAAATGTGAAATGCCGGTACATTAATAACCGGTGTAACCACCAGAATAATTTCTAACACGCAAACGTGCGTTCGTGGTGTTGTAGAGGTGCCAGATGCCAATTTGCTAGACGGAGTTCGTCGCCTGTTGCACTCGGCTGCTCAACACGGGGGTGGTTAATGCAGTTTGTGGCCGATGCTGGAGTCGTCATCTCGTGACGTCCCGTACGTGCTCGATCGGAGAAAGGTGTGGCGATCGAGCAGGCCGAGACGACACGTCGACACTGTGTGGAGCCCGTCGGATTACGACAGCGGTATACGGGCGTGTGTTATCCTTTTGGAAAACACCTTCTGGAATGGTGTTCACGAATGGCAGCACAACAGGTCGAGCACTGAGGCAGAATCAGCTCGATCAGACAACACTTAGCAGCACTGAAGTCGCAGGAGGTGGTGGTGGTTTGAGGTAAGTGAAGTGCACGTGAGACAGTGTCTGGCTCTCAGCTGTCCTCGAACTAACCAATTTGTAACAGTTCATCGTGGCATTGTGCTGCTCAAATTGGTGCTGCAGACGCACGTACCGAACACGACGGCCTTCCCCTCGGCAGTGCCACACGGTCGTCTGAAGCGCGGTCTTCTCCCAATTGTACATTCTCTCGACCACCACTGCCAGTGATCAGTGTACAGTGGCTACATTCCTGCCGAGTATTTCTGCAATACCACAGAAGGAACATCCAGTTTCTTGTAGCCGTCTTACACGATCTCACTCAAATTCACCGAGGTGTCGATACATCCTTGTCGTCTTTAAGCCTTTCGTGACTGACGTCAACCCGCCGTGTCCGATCTCGAAGGTACCTAGAGCTCACAACAGTTAGAGTGCGTGTCTGAAGCAAATCTGATTCGCATCCTCACAGTGGCGTCACTGGTGCCGCTGCTACGCGACTGGTGTGAAGTCTGGACAGGTGACATCTTTCAGATATACAAACACGCCTTCCAACTTTCATTTATGTAGGACAACTCACACTGGGTGTCGAGATTTTTTTATCCGTCAGTGTATTATGACTCAGTTATTAGCATCCAGATAGGCTATATTTGATTCTGTCTTACTTTCTGAGGTTACTCACTGTAATATGACACTATTTAGCATGTCTGTGGCCTAGTTTTGACTGAAGGAGAAGAAAGTGCATGAAGTAATTTTTAGCCATAATACTGCTTGGTGCACTGAGAAATAAATTCTCTCGGTACCCTCGTGCAGATTTTATTCGTTTACATTACAGCAGTATAGGCTTTTATAATTTCTGATTTTTAAAAAGATATTTAGCCTTGTTTACTATGACCAATTTGTATAAACATTTTACCTGCAATTGTAAGCAAGATCTTTTGTATGGCTTTAGTGTTTGTCATGTTTCTCTTTGTGAATAAATCTGGAAACCTATCACAATCCCATCCACCTGCTGTGGGCTGTGTATGCTAGCCGTTTCTATTTGTACATTTCTTTTCTCAGTAGTACATGAAGTGTGAGCAACTGTGGCTGCTACGTATTTACTGCGTGATGCATCTGTGTAGGCTAGAGCCCATTCTAGTAGACGTGGACGGTGCCGCTTATCTGAAAAGGCAATCTGCTGCATATTTATGCAGATGTACGTACTTCTTGTCAGACTGAGCTGGTCATTTGTTTTTGAATACATCTCAGCTATTCTTACGGTAATGTGTTTTATAGGACACCACGCAAGGCCTTGTCAAAAAAATGTGGGCAGCTACCTGCTGGGTCTTTCGTATGTTTTAGGCCCAGTTGCCCGTGTATTTAATATCTTCTGTATCAGTAAGTTATTTTTTATATATTTTTAAATTTTTTGGGCTTTTAATGCATTGACTGTTACTGGCTTTTTTGCTAAATCACGGTCATGCCACTTGTATGCAAGGTTGTATTTTTTCTCATAGATCAATCTGAACATGCCTTGTATAAGGTTAAATGCATCATTGGAGGAGAAATAAAATAAAAAATCCAGTTTTGCAACCAGTACTGTTCGTTCATTTGTATTCAAGATTTCGTAATATTCGAAACTTTCTTTAAATGTACAGAAAAGTAAAATTACGTACTTAAGAAAACACACGAATGTGGTATTCTACGAGTACGACATCCCTGAGTTATTATTGGAATCGTTCAACTCGTACAAACACTTCTTTAACCATTTGTGGGAATCTGAAATGGGATGACCACATAGGCAATTAGAAGTAAAGCAGATGGTATATTTAATTTCATTGGGAAATTGCAATCAAATTCCAAATAATATTGCTTACATACATCATTCGATCCATCTTAGAGCATTACTCGAGTGTGTGGGACCCAAACCAAATGTGACTAACAGCTGATATTAAACTATACAAAGTAGAATAACATGAACGAACAGATTTTTTCGTGTATTATTTAGAATCCAATTGCTTCAGTATTGCTGTCGATGTATATTCATGATACTGTTGCTTCATATATTGTTATTATTAATATTGTATTGTTAGTAATGATGATGGTGATGATGATGATAATTGTTATTACCACCATCACTATCACCAGAACCACTACCAACGGATGAAAGGATCCAGTGGCAATACACGGGACTCACGCTTGGGACAATGACAATTCAAAACTGTTTCCAGTCATCCATATTCAGGCTTTGCACGATTTCATTAAATCTACTGAGGCAAACGATGAGACAGTTCCTTTGAATGTGCATAGCTAATTTTCTTCCCCATTCTGCTCCTGTACACATCTTCAGAAACCACTCCCCACACCCGGCCATTTCCCTCCTACATTCAGCCGCTCAGTCGGCATCCTGCCGTGCTAGTTAGAGGTTCGTGCTGTACTCCGTTGAGTTACTGTGACAGTTTGAAATTTCAGCGTTAATTGAAAATGCCGCGAAGTGTGAAGTTTCTGACTGCAAAAAACTGTACACCGATAGAAATCTATCGGCAGCTTTGTGAAGTGTATGGGGACAACATAATCACTGAAGGCGGAGTGCGTCAATGGGTCATAATATTTAAAAATGGCCGAACTAACGTTCACGACGAAGAGCGAAGAGGAAGACCCAGCATAGTGACTGCCGAACTTGTCGGAAAATTCGATGCCGCGGTCCGTGAAAACCGTAATTTCACAGTAACGGAACTCTCTATGAGTTTTCCACAAATTTCACGAAGTTTGTTGCATGAAATCATTACCGAAAAGCTTGGTTACCACAAGTTTTTCGCAAGATGGATACCAAAAATCTTGACAGAGATTCACAAAAATCAGCGAATGGCTGCAGCGTTAACGTTTTTGGACGCTTACGAGAAAGATGGCGACTCATTACTCGATCGCATCGTTACTGGTGACGAAACGTGGGTTAAGCGTGTGAACTGTGAGACAAAATTGCGGTGAATGCAGTGGGGGCACACAAATTTCCCCCAAAAACCCAAGAAATGCATGCAGACAATGTCGGCAAGGAAGGTGATGGCGACTGTCTTTTGGGACAGCAAAGGTGTGATTTTTGTGGATTTCCTGGAAAGAGGCACTACAGTAAACTCTCAAAGGTATTGCCAAACTATGCACAACCTCAGAAGAGCAATACGAAACGAGCGCAGGGGAAAGTTGGGCTCAAAGCTCTTGCTGATTCGTGACAACGCCCGGGCCCACACGGCAAATGCCACTCGTGAAGTTCTCGAATCTTTTAAGTGGGAGTTGTTTCCTCATCCGCCGTACGGTCCTGACCTGGCACCGAGCGACTTCCACTTATTCCCAGCAATGAAGAAATGGTTGGCTATGCAGCATTTTGATGACGACGCACAGCTTCGAGAAGAGGTAACCACGTGGTTGAAACCGCAGGCGGCCGAATTTTACGATGAAGGAATTTCTCAGCTCGTCCATCGCTACGATAAGTCTTAATTTAAATGGCAACTATGTAGAAAAGTAGTATTTAAGTGTGGCTTTCATCTGTATATAATAAAAAAGTTTTCCAATACTTTATTTATTTTTAATTCCAAAACGTAATGTACTTTGTGGATAGCCCTCGTACTAAATCATCTGGTAGGGGCCTTCTGATTGACCAGGTTCTCTCCAGTCTTGATCTGTCTCTTGCCAAAGAGAGCTGTCCTAACCATATCATTGTTGCCTGTGGCACTTTTTCAGCTGTCGACCTTGCGCTCTCTTCCCCAAACTGATGGACTTGCTACAGTGATTGCTACGTGACAGTCTTTCTGACAGTGACCACTTTCTAGTGATTTGCCACTTCCTGGTCATTGTCGAATGGTGGCTGATGCTTAATGATCAGTTTTCATCCAATATGTAGGGTGAGTTCATTCATTTGTTTGCAAAGGAAGGCCAATGTTGTTTGCCCCATTTTGTCCGGTCGGCAACACGCTTTGATGACAGAACCGAGGTCCACATCCTGCAGTCTTTCTCAAACGATTTTACAGAGACTGTTTGGTAAAAAACTTGCATTTTTGTGTTAAATATATCTTTTATGTCAGATTCGTGATGATGTGCCCATCATTTCATTGTTGGTCATTGTTATTGTGATATTGCATGAACTTCGAAAAAGTTTGTAATGAAAACTGGGGGTCGCTATGATTTTGCGTGTGGGCCGTACTGCATAATATGTAGCCGTGTATGAAATTTAGCTGACGTATTGAATTTTTCTTTAGACTTTGGTGTAGGTCTTTACTTGTAACCAGTCTGAAAAAAATTGATCTGGTGTAGCACACTCTTTTGCAACCCACAACATTCCTCATATTTTTCAAACAGTTTCAGTTGTTGAAATGTTGTTGGCAAATGATAGCGAACAAAGAGGAGAATATTTTTCCAAATGGTTATTGTGCAAAACTTCATTATCTACCTTGTTATTTCCACTAACTACAGACTTTTTTGACGAAAGAGTGTAATTCTTAAGGGCCATCGATAGCTGGTGAAACGAGATATGCCGTTGGGTTTTGAAACAGCATCAGTGAAGACATTACACATTTATTTTTGTAGTGAGGATGTGCTTTTTCATTAGCTATTGACTTTACTTTACTTTTCTTCAATTCCTCAATTAATAAAACTACAGTTTCAGAATTCTCTTGCAGCTGCATGTGCACAGCATGTAAGTGAGGAGAATAAATGTGTAGGTTTTACTCAAAACTTGCAAGACGTGATGCTTCTCTAAAAGTTACAAATGGCTAAAAAGCCTGGTGAAAACCAAATCACTGCTTTTTTTGCATTTTCAGCGGAATTCTTTCTAGACACTAACCAAAGCAGAGGTGACAGTAGATCTTTTTGAATGCTCACTATACAAGTGTGGGCACCGAGAGGCTCCACTTAATACTTACAAAAAATGTGAGTGTAGAATTTAGTTTAGAACAGCACTTCCCTCCACTGCTCGGCATTCCCCGTACAGTACGTGCCTGCAACCCCCATCACTATTGCCCCTCCATCCGTGCCGTGCCGATTGCGCATTTATCAGCCACGTTATTTTGCACGCACTCTACCACTTTGTCCCCTCTGTCGAGAGGGCATCGGCAAAGCCTCGGACACTACCACCCGTGCTATTAGAGCTGTTATTCCCCTCTCCACGAGTCCCCCCTACCTCTGGCTGCTGCTAAAGTGGACCAAAGACACTGCAGTGGCTACTCAGCTGTGAAAGTGTACTGCAACGTCTCTGATGACATTCCATCATGACAAATTATACGATGACGCTTTCGCCGATTGAGAACTCTTCGGGCTCTTCACTCGTCACGTGATGTGACCCCAGATCCTGATTCAATTCGTCATCCGATTATCCAATGCACTTTTCTACTATTCCTAGAAAGTATTTTCCATTCACAATGTTGAGATAATATAGTTAGCCCAACCCTCGAACTAGACAGAATCCTAGCCATTTCTTGAAGGATTATGTAGTTTCCAAAATAAGTTTCTTCTTATGTTCATCTATAATTAATCATACATCACCCAAAATTGCAATTTTGTGGTTTGAAAGCTCACAAGTAAGGCCTATGTTGAGCATTAATAACACATGTACTTCCTTCACAAATCATGCCAACTCATATACAATTAAACCTCCTGGATTAAATATATTATGCCCAAACTGAGACTCAGACAGGATAATGGGGATCTCTTTCCTTAAAAACCTTAAAATGTTTCTACCTATGCTTTGGAACTCGGTGCACCTCTAAGGATGGCAGTATGTGTATCTTATGTTTCTGTGTCTGAGCAGATATTTCCTCTCAAAAAGCTCCTACAACCGCCACCCCATCTCGGAAGATGTCTTTCTTTGATAGAATTCGTCACGTGCAAATATAACTTAACAACCCCAAACAATAACTGTACTCTTGCCTATGACATTTTATAATTTTCGGTTGCAAGTATGATTTGTTTGTTGGAAGACGTAGGGGCACACAACTCCTCTGGAGTGGTGTATATTACCACAGTCGAAACGAGGGACTCGTTGCATTGGCATAGCGAAGTGGAATGAAAGCACAAATTGCATTGGCATAGCGAGGTGAAATGAAATCACAAATTGCATTGGCACAGCGAGGTGAAATGAAAGAATAAATTGACCAGATGAGAGTAGGACTTGGACACTGAGGGTTCCATACAGACTTATTTATGTATATGAAACAGTTTATTCATTTATCAATCTAGAATATTAGTGACTTGTGCCTGGTATTGACATTGATACTTGCAAGGTATGAGTCCCAGAGATTCCAAGACTTCCAGGAATGTTTTAATTTCATGTTTGAAATGGCAAAAGAAATATATTTTTCATATAACAAAATTACAAATCCATAATTTTCTTTTTTTCCCCTTTATTTATGCTGCGAAAATATGCTTTTTGCCAACTTTCATAACTCTACGTCAATGAGGAGTACCCTAAATTTTAATGAGCGAGTTTGCGAGTATCAAAATTTGTGATGTAAATAATCTGTAATAATATGTAATAAATAATAAATCTTTGGATTACATTGACTTAGAAGCTTACATTCTTCACACTGCCGAGGGACTGTAGACGTTAAGGTGTGACAAATTTCAACTTGATATGTGTACACATATCTAAGAAAAAGGGATTTTAACAGATTGTGGACAGTCAGTCTGTCTGATAACAAGAGACAAATAAAATGTTTTTCATGTGATATAATTGCAAATTAACAATTTTTGGAGTTTTTTCCTTTGGTTGTGCTGTAAAAACTTGCTTCATGCAAAATTCCATGATTCTGCATCCTATAGGTTTCGATGAGTAAGTTTGTGAGTATCAAACTTGCAACGTAAATGGCCATATCTTTTTATTGCACTGACATAGAAGTTTATTGCTCCAGTGGGTGTGTAGCACACTTTGTACACATGTGACGAATAGTTGTCTTTACGTTACTGAGGTAAACGTGTATGTGCAAAATCAGAGTTTAATCTTAGTGTTATTAAACAGTGATAAAATAAACTTACATTATATGAGCTAAATAACTGTTTAATTAAACAATAATAAAAGAAAACCTTCCTCCGTGTCATGCTGTTGCCACGTACAAGTGTTACCCCACAGTGATGGCCCACTCGAAGCATTACACGGCACAGTCGGGTCAGGTCCGTGCGACCCACACTTGGTTACTAATTATCTTGTAGGTAACTGCCCGATTGTGGGATCGTGCTGCTGGCTCAGAATCTGGGCATTTTCTTGCTTGAATCGTAATTTTTTTTCATCTAGGTTGCTGTTTATTTTATATTAGTGCTGCTCTTTCGGCTGTACGACAACACAACTTATTACTGTGTTAGCTGAAGAAACAGTGAAGGAATAGATATGGACTTCAAATTGTAAAACTAGGGAACAGAACAAAACAATATCATTTGCGATCGGTGCACTTTATGCGCAGGCACGCCATTTCGAGGGTTAAATTTTTTTCTTCACTGAGGGACGGTAGATGGTAATATGTGAGATAAATTTGAAGTGGATATGACTACGCATTGCAAAAAAAAAAGGTTTTTAACAGTCTGACACAGACAGACAGTTGGACAATAGAGTGAAACAGTAAGGGCTTCCGCTTTTAGCAATTGAGGTACAGAACTGTAAAGATAAAGGTACTTCAAATGATCTTTTCGTTCTATTGCCACGTGAAGGAACCGGTAGCTCTGAGAGGTAGTGTTGTTCTTGTTCTTCCATTTTTGTGTCTGTGTTTGTTGCCATTTAATTTTTTTATCTGTTTACTTCTGGTTTTATGAGAGCATAGCTTCAATTATACATGCTAAAATAGGTTACTACACACTGTTTGCAAATTGTCAGAGATACTATTTGCGAATGAACTATCGACACATTACTGTGTCGCAGGGCCCTGTGGCAGTGCTACCTGGATGACCGTAAGGGTGGTGGGAACGAGCAGGAAGCAATAGAGATCTTCCGAAACATCCCGAACCTGTGTATAGTGCGCATGTGGTTCAATGTCAACCCCCTCATCATCCAGGAGCTCTGCGATCACTGCCCGAGGCTCGCGGAGTTGCACCTCCATCCCAGTCAGAAGCTCACCTACTCGGTAAATGTCACATCTTTTAAAGTGTAAGGTAAGTAAACCTGCCAGTGGTTACGCAGGGCAGCTGTTCACATCTCAGGAGATACACAAATTTTCCCTGGGCCTTCATTAGATCATTAGGGGCATCGTGGAAAGGCAGTGGACATGGTGTGTAAATTTTCTGACGTTTACGGTTCAAAATCGACCACTTTACAGTTTGTACTAGTAAAGTATCAGCATATTTATTTCTGAAATTGGTAACTGTCAGAGAATTTCAGTATCTGTATCCGTAGCCTCTGTAAACGCCACAGCTGGAAACAAAACTACAGTCAGAGCACACTTTCTCATTTCTGTTATACACTGCCACCAGCAGCACTCCGAGCAGACATAAAGCTGAGCCTCTGGATACAGTATCGGATGAGTGAGAATAGTTTGTACTGACTTGTAATATAATTTTTGCAATAGGAAGTGTGTGTGGTGCCATAAATATCGGCAGTCACTAAATGCCTTACTTTCATAAGGGCCTGAAATGTACGAAACGGAACAGTTGTTGTTGTTGTTGTGGTCTTCAGTCGTGAGACTGGTTTGATCCAGCTCTCCATGCTACTCTATCCTGTGCAAGCTTCTTCATCTCCCAGTACCTACTGCAGCCTACATTCTTCTAAATCTGCTTAGTGTATTCATCTCTTGGTCTCCCTATACGATTTTTACCCTCCACGCTGCCCTCCAATGCTAAATTGGTGATCTCTTGATGCCTCAGAACATGTCCTACCAACCGATCCCTTCTTCTAGTCAAGTTGTGCCACAAACTTCGTTTCTCCCCAATTCTATTCAATACCTCCTCATTAGTTACGTGATCTACCCACCTAATCTTCAACATTCTTCTGTAGCACCACATTTCGAAAGCTTCTATTCTCTTCTTGTCCAAACTATTTATTGTCCATGTTTCACTTCCATACAAATACTTTCAGAAACGACTTCCTCACGCTTAAATCTATACTCGATGTTGACAAATTCCTCTTCTTCAGAAACGCTTTCCTTGCCATTGCCAGTCTACATTTTATATCCTCTCTACTTCGACCATCATCAGTTATTTTGCTCCCCAAATAGCAAAACTCATTTACTACTTTAAGCATCTCATTTCCTAATCTAATTCCCACAGAACCACCCGATTTAATTAGACTACATTCCATTATCCTCGTTTTGCTTTTGTTGATGTTCAATTTTATATCCTCCTTTCAAAACACTGTCCATTCCGTTCAGCTGCTCTTCCAGGTCCTTTGCTGCCTCTGAGAGAATTACAATGTCATCGGCGAACGTCAAAGTTTTTATTTCTTCTCCATGGATTTTAATTCCTACTCCGAATTTTTCTTTTGTTTCCTTCACTGCTTGCTCAATATACAGATTGAATAACATTGGCGAGAGGCTACAACCCTGTGTCACTCCTTTCCCAACCACTGCTTCCCTTTGATGCCCCTCGACTCTTATAACTGCCATCTGATTTCTATACAAATTGTAAATAGCCTTTCGCTCCCTGTTTTTTACCCCTGTCACATTCAGAATTTGAAAGAGAGTATTCCAATCAACTTTGTCAAAAGCTTCCTCTAAGTATGGGAAAATTTATTTTCAATTTTCTTGTAAGCTACAGATATCTTTTGAAGAATAACTTTTTTTTAAGAAGAAAAAATTATTAGTAAACAGCAGAAGACGTGACCTTTTGTAGAAAGATGTTGTACATCTACTCAACATTGTGACGTCTGCTTTACTAACCTTCCAGTCACATGAATGAGTGAAATAAGCCTCCTAGCTGAAGAGGGAACCACACAGGCATCAAAAGCAATAAAACTGTTTACCCAAACAGAAGATACAAATTCTGTAAGTGTTGTTATACCAGAACTACAGACTGAAAGAATCTTAAACACATTTGATTTTCAGGCAAAAGTGATTACATTTACAAAAATATTTGTGTATTCGAAAGTTGATTGAAATGTAAGATTGTGCGAATCATTAGACTCCGTACAAAGCTGTAATGTTAAGGGAAGTGTGTATCATAATAACAGATAACCTCTCATAGAACTGACAATAGAAATATATGCTTCTCGTGTATGACATATATGTTTAAATTCTCTTGCTTCCAGTGGAGTGAACTGAAAGTGAAAGTATTTTTTCATGAACAAGTTGTAGTTTATGTCACTGAATCAGTAAGATTAGACCGCTTGTACATTTATTTCACGATCATGTAGAAATACTTGGAACTCGCACATGAAGTAACTATTTTAGGATGCCTGTAAACAGGGAATATAAGGAATTATCAGGGAATTTCATGCAACTGCAAAATATCAGGGGATTTCATAAAGTATCAGAGAATTTTCTTGCAACTACTCAATACTTTTTTTTTAATTACTGCAGAGAGGTACTTTGTGCCAGCATGTTCATCACAGTGATTCATGCTCTTTATGGATTGCAGTTGAAAGCTTAGTACACATTATTGTTTACAATAACACCATAATTGTTGAGACCTGTATTTGTGCTTGTTGTTCTGTGATATAAACTGTGGAAACTGAGTCATGGAACATACGATGCATATGTATCATATAATGACCTTACATACTCTTTGCCATTGTTAAACATAACAGTATAATATAAAGTTCCATAGTCCTAATATCATTCTCTCCATTCGTGCCAAAATATAATCACCATCATCATCATCATCATCTCTCATCTCTCCACTCTTTTCAACATTTCACGAGGACCCTATTTCACCATAGTATCATCACCTGATAATTCTCAACCAACCAATTTAATATTCTAAAATCAACCTCTACATTACGCATTTATAGTCAAACTACAATCAATTCCAGTACACATGTATCACTCAACTATTCCATTAAAGAATATTACTATCATTATCAACAGTTTTCATCTATGTGATCTGAAAAACAGTTTCCTTACTTAATTAGCATTTATTGCATTTATACAGGATGACAATTATTGAACTATATGAAAAAAAATGCAAATTAGTTACAAACTATGGCATGCACACACTTTATTTAACATGTAAACATCATTACAGACAGTCGGATGTAGGTTATAACGTGTCCGATTTGCCTGCCGTCATTGGCGACGATATGTTGCAGACAAATAATGAAATTCTGCACGAGCCGCTCAAGTGTCGGTTCATTGATGCTGCCGATGACCACCTGAATGATCGTTTTCAGCTCAGCAATGGTTTTGGGGTTATTGTTGTACACTTTGTATTTAATTTAGTCCCACAAAAAGGAGTCACGTGTTCATATCTGGAGAATATGGCGGACAATTGAGGCCCGTGTAAGTGGCCTCTGGGTACCCCAGAGCCAGAATGCAGTCCCCAGAGTGCTCCTCCAGGACATCAAACACTCTCCTCCTTCAGTGGGGTCAAGCCCCATCTTGCACGAAACACATCTTGTCGAAATCAGGGTAACTTCAGATAATGGGGCTGAAATCATCTTCTAAAAGCTTCACACACCATTCGGTAGTCATCGTGCCACCGAGGAATAGCACACCGATTAATCCGTGACTGGACATTGCACACCACACAGTCACCCTTCGACGGTGAAGAGACTTCTCGATTGCGAAATGTGGATTCTCAGTCCTCCAAAAGTGCTCGGCCACACTGTACTGTGACATTTTCACATGCAAATGGCCGACAACAACAATGCACGTGCACGTGTGCGTAATAATTCCCATCGTGCTCTGTGGCCAACCGTGCAGTTTGAATGTCCTAACACAAACCGTTCAGAAGTTATGACAATTGTATTTCATGTAGTTCAATAATTGTCACCCTGCATATTACATAATCAATGTATAATACATGTATCTATGGACATTACATAGTCAATACTCAAATGTGCTCATAGATGAAGGTTCGTATCAAATGCTTTTATTCACAAAGTTTGTAGAAATTCTAGATTTTTTCCATAATAATTCAGATGCTGACTGTGAATCTGCAGTGTAACAAGTCTGAACCATCTTCAAAATGATACAAGTTTCGAATAACAACACAAACTATTTCACCTAACTAAATACCGTGTATCTGCAAAGTCTCTCTACAGTGGTGAGCCTCACATGTCTCGCCTTGTGGTGCACACAACGTCGGCACCACATTTGAGTGTCTCCTGCAACAGGAAGGGAAAAGGTAAGTTAGTGTTTCTATTAGCAGATACTGTAAGGGGGGCCACAGTCACACACGGGATGACCCCTGTGGTTAATGGGACCAGACAGACAGGTTTTATAGTTAAAGTCAAAGTCCAGACAGACAATAATCAAGAAAAATAGAATAAAAGAAGTTTCATGTACAGTAAATAGGGATAATGCTAAGTGCGAGGGTCTACGGTTTGTGCGCGGACGTACGGTACGTAACACGTGCTTGCCAGTCGACCTGTCTGAAATGCTGACAATTTGCTCGGTCAGCAGATGCCGCCCGGCGGCACTGCGACGAGGGTGCACCACCTGTCCGCCGTCTGCAGCGCGCCAATTAACTAGTGAGGCCTCGGGCGCCAATATGTCTTTCTTTGCTCACCACGGAGCCTTTTGATATGACCGTAATTAGCCAGTGTTAGGACGTCGGACACAGTGGTCGTGGGTGTGCGTAGCGTGCTTATTTTTTATGATCTGTCTTTGTTAATAAAACTGTTTAAACATACTTCTCGTGTTCGCGTATTGCCGTACCTCGAGGACCCGCCGCTTACTAGTCCTCACAAATATTTTGTCTAATTGTCATTCGTGGCAACAATACAAACTACCCCCTTATAGAAGTGGTGTCAGCATGGGGATAATTATGGAAAATCTACAGTCCTGAAGAGGTGCAGCACAACGTGAACTTCGATCGGCAGCAGCGTGAACATCTTCTGACTACACGGGGACATCCGGTGCTGGAATTCAGGTCGGTCTCCTCCAGTTTGGATAGAATACGAAAGGCAGTGACTGATGTTTATTTTACATTCGAGTGACTCATTGGCGTTAAATTAGACGAAATGTCGCAGTCCGATCTGGGTAACATTGTCAACCTACAAACTGTTATTAATGAATTGCGAGAAGAGATTCGGCAGTTAAAAACAAAGACGTGAGCGTAACATTCCGAAAGACTTGTCAAATGATAGTTCGTGCAGTACAGGTACAACTACAATAAACAATTTTTCATTATTGCCATCAGTACCAGTGTTTAGCTGGAAACCCAAAGATGATGTGTGAAGGTGTTTTTTCGTAAACTTGAAGATGCCACACAGTTAGGATCCTGGACAGATTCCAATAAGCTAGTGGCCGCCAAATTAAGAATTCAGGGAGCAGCACAACATTTCACTAGCGTGGAGCCTACTTGCATGCAAACAGAAGATTACAAAAAGTTTAGAGTGATTGTTGTTCAGAGATTTAAACGTAAAAACACAATCAGATTTTACAGAGAGCAGCTTCTCAGTTTGCGAATGCGACGAGACGAATCTATCGAGCAGTTTGCTGACAGAATTCGAAACATCGATGCTCAAACATGCGAGTTAGTAGAAGATGAAAATGAAAATCACATTCAGTTGTTCGAAGCCGTCCAGAGAGCCTTGGACACATTCATTCGTGGGTTGCACAGAGAGGAAGTAAGCAAAGCTGTTCTATTGGCATGATATAAAACGTTTCAGGAAGCAGTAGAATCAGCTGTTGATTTTATTGAAGCACTAAGAAGACCGAATGAGATGCAGAAACAAGAACGCAGAGTTTTCAACACCACAGTACAATGCTACAGATGCAGTAAGCTGGGTCACAAGCATAAGAATTGTATAGCGAATCGAATCTGCTGTCAATTGCAGGTTGCAGGGTCACGTTTTGAGAGATTGTCGCAACAAGAAGAAAGGTAATGCAAATAACAGACAATCTGCCAGATCTTTAAACAAGTACGGGGATGTATGGGCTACCCCTCCTTCTGCCCGTTGCCAGAGACAGTGATTCTTGTTAGTTCCAGTGAAAATCAGACTGAAAATGACTTCTTGATAGGTGCTCTATATCGTGGGAGAAACATCAAACTACTTATTGACACAGGAGCACAGACCTCATTAATGTGGTGTGGCATGCATAAACGGGATAAATTGAAACAACCGCTATTAAAAGTGTGAGGGTTAAATGGAGGGAAGCTACGGAACTATGGAGAAGTCGACGTAAAATTAATTCTTGGCCAAGGCCAAGATGAAGGGGAAAATATAGATAAAGATAAATACACAGCAAGGTTGCGAGTAGTTTCAAATAACGAAACACATTATGACGGTGTACTTGGATTTGATTTCTTGTTTGCTAATGAAGCAGACATATTTGTCGCAGAAAGAAAGATCAGACTAGGCCGTAGCAACTACAACCTAGGAAATCGTTCTCCAGATCATACTCGAAGGAGCAGCAATACTGACGTTGTGGGAATGGACTGCCCAAATGATGCATCAGTTCAAATCGTTGAGTCGATGTTCAAACTGATCAGCCTCAGCAAATTCCCAAGGGTGCAGGAAAGACAATCTACGGTGAAGTTCAGTCACCCCGATGCAAGGAAGGAACTTTGTTATTAATTGAGTGATCTGAGAAAAGTGAGTTACTGGATACAACGAATTGTTATGTTTCTAGAAGTGTAGGTGTCGCTACAATGGTGAGACAGAATGTCGCAAAAGTCCCGGTTACAATAACAAATATGAGCAATGAGGATGTTGTTTTGCCCCGAGAAACAAAAGTTGCTGAAGTGTTGAGCATAAGTAACAGTGACGTAATACAGATTCCAGATGAGATAACAAATGCTGCAGTTATAAACACAGATTTTTGTAACAGTACCGCAAAATTACAATGAGGAGACGAAGTTAAGAATGAACTGAAGCGAAAGATTTGGAAGAAGATAGAACATTTGACAGCTGATGAACAAAAGATTTTAGCTCCTGTTTTGTTGGAGTATGCAGATTTATTCGGAGAACGTGCAAATTTACCTGTCACTCATTTAGTTCAGCATCGTATTCATACAGGGAATGCAGCCCGAATTGCACAGAAACCTTCCTGTGTACCATTCAGTCAAAGAGAGTTGGTAGAAGACATGGTTAAAGAACAATTAGAAGCGAGAATTATAAAACCAAGAGATCCTTCAGACCCACTGTGGAGTTCGCCTGTTGTAATTGTAAAGAAGAAACCAAATTCTGGAGAACGACAGTACTGGGAGATGAAGAAGCTTGCACAGGATAGAGTAGCATGGAGAGCTGCATCAAACCAGTCTCAGGACTGAAGACCACAACAACAACAACAGTTCTGTTTTTGTGTTGATTACCGATCTTTGAATGCTGTGACCACACAAGACATTTACCCCTTACCAAATTTAGTGGAAACCTTGGATTACTTGGGCAGATGTCGAATTTTTCCAGTATGTGATTTAACAAGTGGTTATCACCAGTTAACAGTGCATCCAGATGATCAAGCAAAAACTTCATTTGTAACAGCAACAGGAGTCTACAAGTATCTTTGTATGCCATTTGGACTTCATAATGCTCCAGCTTTATTTCAATGCCTGATGGATTCAGTTTTACGAGGGCTCACCCCAACGCAAGCACTTGTTTACCTTGATGATTTAATAATTTTTGGTGAAAACATGAAGCAGCACACTGAGAGACTACAAGCTGTTTTTGAGCATATAAGAAGCTCAAACCGGTCTTCATCAATAGATAAATGACATTTTGCACAAAGTAAAGTTAACTATCTTGGTCATGTTATAACCAGTGAAGGTGTTCGACCTGATCCAAAATTAATTGAAGATGTAAAGAATTTTCCTGAACCACAGAATTTGAAAGAACTACAGTCTTTCTTGGGATTGTCAATTTTCTACAGATGATTTATTTCCAGTTATGCGAATATAGCATGTCCAAGGACACAGCTACTGAAGAAAGGAGCCACATTTAATTGGTCAACAGAATGTAAAAAGGCAATGGAAGGACTTAAAACTGCTCTAACCACAGCCCCAGTGTTAGCCTATCTGGATTTCAGTAAACTTTTATTCTTTCAACAGATGCATCCAATTTTGCCATAGGTGCAATCTTGCCTCAAGAAGTTGATGGTCATGAACATCCAATCTCATTTGCTTTTCCAGACAATTAAACAAAGCAGAATGTAATTATATCAAAACCCAAAGCACAAAGCTCCTTCTCAGTAGTAGTATAACACATAACAGATGTTTCTTAACAGGAAGAGAATTTACAGTTATTACAGATCATGCCACACTTAAATGGTTATTGAGCTTAAAGGATCCTAGTTCCAGATTAACAAGATGGGCATTAAGACTGAGTGAGTACCAATTTAAGGTTATTCACCGACCTGGTAAACAACATGTGACTGCTGATGCAGTGAGTCGAAAAGTCAATGTTTGTTTTACAATAAGTCGAGCAGAAGAGTTAAAGGCAGCTCAAGAAGAAGATCCACAATGAAAATTATCGAAAAATGATCAACGTTTTGTCGAAATAGATGGATTATTGTACAAAATCACTAGTAAAAGAAACTGCCTAGTTATTCCAGAAAGCATGAAAGAGCAAATCATGAGAGAACAACACGGTTCTTTATCATCAGGACATTGCGGTAAAAAAGCAACAAACATTAGAATTGCCGATCCACAAAGTTGACATTTTCGAGTTTCTTTCACAATGTGATTCCTGTAACAGACGGAATAACGTAGGGAAAAGTAGAACACCATTGCAAGAACTGCCAGAGACAAGCGAACCATTTGAACGAGTAGGACTAGATGTCGTAGGACCGTTGCCTAAGACTAAAGATGGAAACAAATACATATTGCCAATGTTAGAGCATTTCTCTAGATACCTTCTCATGATACCGATACCTGACGTCCGCCCCCAGTAGCTGAGTGGTTAACGCGACAGACTATCAATCGTAAGGGCCCGGGTTCGATTACTGGCTGGGTCGGAGATTTTCTTTGCTCAAGAACTGGGTGTTGTGTTGTCCTAATCGTCATCATTTCATCCCCATCGACGCGCAAGTCACTCAAGTGGAGTCAAATCGAAAGATTTGCACCCGTCGAATGGTCTACCCGACGGTGCAGTGGCCCGGTGTAATGTTAAGCTCTCCTTGTACAGCTTAAGCGTTTTTGTGGACTTACTTGTTGAAGAATGCTGGTCCTGCTTTCTTGCAGCGCCGATGTCTTCTGCTAGCACCGGACACTTCTCCAAAGATTTCACTGCTAGGAAGGGGAAATTTTCATTCTCTCGCTCTCTCTCTCTTCTTATTTAAAAAATTCAATGTACCAGAACATATTTATTTCCAGTTTGTACAAAAAAACAACAACTTTATGACGTAAGCCCACACATTACCGGACACCCAGAATCGGTTAATTACACATTTTTGAACACAATTAATACATAAGCTTTTATCGTGGCTGACTATCCACATCCAGACCACGTACTCTCAACAGCAGCTACACGTCTAATAAACAGTCACTATCTCGAGTCTCTCCATTTGTTTTTTTAACAATACAAAGCTACATTACTCTTTGCAGCCAGCCACGGAGCTTCCGGGCCGTATTTGTTTATTCTTGTCAGGTCGCGCCGAACACTTGCCAGCGCCGACGAATTATCTCCCTTCCAGTTTCGCCTGCACAAACAATAAGTGGGTGCAGTATCCCGTGCTCATCCTTACGCCCTGCTTTAAAATAACGCATCTTCGAAACGGCTGGAGCACAAATGTCTCCAGACTTTCATAAAATTCTGGGGGCACTACAACGGGAGGCCCTAGTCACACAACATTTACATTTTTTTAATACCTGATCAGAGCACTGAGACTATAGCAAAAGTTTTTGTAAAAGAATGGATTCTTAAGTTTGGATCACCATTAAGTATAGTTAGTGATCAAGGAACGAATTTTATGAGTGAATTACTTAAACAGACTTGTAAGCTCATGCAAATAACTTGGTTAAGGACTACACCAGCACACTCTGCAGGAAACGGAAGAGTCGAGCGAGTCCACAAGACAATTATTAAAAGGGTTTGCCATTATGTGAGCAGCAAACACGACAATCGAGATGTCTGTTTACCGTACTTGGTAAGTGGTTAGAATGCCAAAATGCACAGCTCAACTGGCCTAATTCCATACGAGATCGTTTACGGAAGAAGAATGCGTTCACCCTCGGACGTTGCACGATCGACTGCCGGAATCGGCAATGAACACGTAAGGGGACTAGCACGCAAGCTAAAGGAAGCATGGTGGGGAGTGAAACAGCGAAATCGTCAATCCTTTCTTCAAAAACAGGACAACACGACCGCCAAGCAGCAGTGCCACAGTGTCGAGTTGGAGATCTTGTGTATCTGAGCAACGTGGTGTTAAAGAAGAGTCAAGGCAAAAAGTTTAAGAAGTTTTCGAAAGGACCATATCCAATCTTGGAGGTGTTGTCACAAGTCACTCATAAGCTCCAACTGCCCTTTCATTCGATTGTCGTTCGTGTCAATTGTGTAAAAGCCACTTTTAGGTAGATTTCCTGTAGTATCGCAAGACGACGAGGGCTGACCAAGAGGCAGACCTGCTGTTCTCAAACCCAGGAAGTGAGAATTGCGAGGTCGCAGTCCGAACTTTGAGGCCGTGGCATCGCCACCTTCTGAGCGATCCTGTTCCAGACACCCCTACAATCTGCATTAACATGGGTAGTGTGTGAAAGTACAATGTGTGTGTTTATTTCAGCCATGTGCTTCTGTGAATGTGTTGTGAAAATTTAATATTGAAGCTATTACACAAGTGCACAAGTGAAGCTAAACCTTTTATTCCACAGGTTACCACGAGAAACTCATTTATTTTATGATTATTGTTAACTCTAGTATTCATAACTAATTAACCATGCTCATTTTTATTCTAATGTTTGCTATGATAGCTTATTCTACTAATGCTGTAGTAATAGTACCACAGAGTACAGGTGTTTCGTTTTACAGATCCTACCATCAATTGAGCGGAAGCTAGATGCGACCTATACTATAATTTACCCTGTTAACTCTTACAATTTATATGATTACTGTAAGTTAACCACCACACACTCTTTAATGATTGAAGATGAATTAACTGTTATACATTTCAAAATTATGCTTTCATCTAGCAATGGGTATAGAAACAATAAGATTTATACTTACCCTGTGAAATGGAGACAGGCAGGTATTCATATAAAGTACATACTGAATGATATCTACTGATCAGCAAGGATCAAGGATATTTTGTGTCCCTAAACGAAAATGATTTGCATATGTGTGAATGTAGTCATAAGTTAATTTGCCCTGAATTGGCAGTGTTCTTAGATAGTAGAGTGTACAGCTGTGAGAAAGAATTGTGTATGAATCATCCCCCAAGAGATGATTGCCCTAGAATTTTAACGCATCTTTATCATCCATTTGTTAAACGATGTTGTGAAGGTATAATTTTCTCATTTAACTCCACCCTTGATGTCACATTTGCATGTAGAAATTATGATACACATGAGCTACATTCAAATTGAGTAATAGTGGATTAATCTTGAATACCACACATTATGGTTTATCATGTGAACTATTTGATATGCCTAGTATATTGCCAACTACATTTCATGCAACTGGACAGTTGCCATTAATGAGAATGTTATCTGTTTATTACAATGATTCATACATATTAACATAAGGAAAGCGTTCCTTATCTAGTTTTTCTGAAGACAGTAACTAAGCACATCCATGAAAATGTAATCTCTTCCAATAATGAGTTAAACTTCACTGAAGCAGCAAATAGAATTAAGTCCTTTGATTCATCCAGTGATGTTAATGCATACTTGATTGTCAGTATTATGTTTTTACTGCTTTTATTAATTTGTCTTTTGTGAACAGCATTTGTCATGTACGAAATTGTCATACTGACGGCACGCTTCTCTGTACCGAATGTTACTGTGTCTGCAAATGAAATACATGTTGCAATGCCCTCTGATGCCACAAATGGCGAAATAGATTCATAACACCCAGGAGGTCGTTCTGAGCCACCTACGGTTGCTCTTTTTCTTTGGGGAGAGTGATGTAAGGGTCTACGGATTGTGCGCAGCCATACGGTACGTAATACGCGCTCGCCAGCCGACCTGTCTGGAATTCTGACAATTTGCTCGGTCAGTAGACATGTGTCCGGCCGTACTGCAACGAGAGTACGCCACGGCCGCCGTCCACAGCACGCCGATTAACTAGCGCAGCCTCTTGTGCAAATATGTCTCTTTTCTTAGCTCACCACGGAGCCTTCCGATACGACCATAATTAGCCAGTGCTAGGATGTCAGACACAGTGATGATGGGTGCGCATGGTGTGCGTGTTTTATGATCCGCCTTTGTTAATAAAACTGTTTAAACTTACTTCTCGTGCTCGCGTATTGCCGTACCTCAAGGACCCACCGCTTACAGATACTGACAGATATTTCGTCTAGTTATCATCTGGGGTAACAACACAAACTACCCCCTTATATAAGGATGGTATCAATTTACTTTATCAAAATATCAGTGGAATAAAAAAATAAAGTAGGTGAGCTACTACTGTGTTTAGATGATCTCAAAAATAAGAATGAGATTGATATACTTTATCTGTCTGAACACCATGTAACTGTGGGGATGGAAAGTGTCGGCATCAATGTGTACAATTTAGCATCTTACACTTGCAGATCTGGCATGGATATAGGAGGAGTTGCCATTTACACAAAACAAGGGTGTATGTACAAATCTGCAGAAGTAAGCAAATTTTGTGTCGGTCAGCACTTTGACATTTGTGCATGTGAACCACAGCTTGATAACGTAGTGTTAATTTTAGCAACAGTGTACAGGTCCCCATTAGGTGATTAGGAGCTTTTCATAAAAACTTTGACTCCCTACTATGCTGTCTGACAGGCAGAAAGAAGAAGTCATTAATCTGTGGGTGATTTCAATGTAAACTTTCTAAGCAATTCTGATAGGAAAAATGAACTAGAAGTGTTATTAATTCCATATAACTTAGAATCGGTGATAAATAAAAATGAACTAGAAGTGTTATTAATGCCATATAACTTAGAATCAGTGATCAATTTCCCTACACGTATAGCTCGAGACAGTAGCACTCTAATATATAATGTATTTGTGCAGCAAGAGGATGTAGAACTAACACATACTTTCCCTGTGATAAATGGATTATCAGACCGTAATGCACAACTGATTTACTTAAAAAAACTTAGCAGCTTGTTATATTTCAGAAACCATTAAGGTGTAATGCTGGTCAATTTGTTATTTAGAGAAAGTTGAAGAAATGTTAATTGAGGAGATGCATTTATCATTGGCATATGGCTCATTACAAACAACATATTTCTTGATAAATGTGTATCCCATTTTGAACACTGTTGTCCCAAAAAAATTACTAATTGTAACACCAGTTTTCCAAGAAACCTTGGATGACTACAGGTATTAAATTGTCTTCAGAGAGGAAAATAAAATTGTATGAGGCAGCAAGAATTAGTAAAGACCCAGAAGTAATTTTACACTATAAAAATTATTCTAACTTCCAGAGAAAAGGTCTCAGAAAATAAAAAAATATGTATATTACAGGTGAAATTAACAACTCCGGCAATAAAATCAAATCAGTATGGAATGTTGTTAGAAGAGAGACAGGAAAAATAACCACTGGGGTAGGTAGTATTACTATTAAAGAGAATGAGACCATCCTAACCAACAGTACACAAGTATATAATATATTTAACAATCATTTCTTAAGTGTAGGTGAAAAAATTGGTGAGAATAGTTCAAACGAAAAAGCCAAGCTGTACATGGAAGAGTCAGTTTTGAGAAATCCTAGTCAGACTAATTTTAAATCTAACAACATCTTCTGAAATAAGGAAAATCATTAAATCTTTGAAAAATAAATGTTCTGTTGGAGTAGATGACATCTCTAAAAAGATATTAAAACAATGTGGAATGGCTACGGGTGATGTTCTGAGTCACATATGTAATGCATCACTAACTCAAGGTATTTTCCCAGACAGGTTAAAATACGCCATCATCAAGCCTCTCTACAAAAAAGGGGACAGCACAGATGTCAATAACTACTGGCCAGGATCCTTGCTCACAGCATTTTAAAAAATTGTCGAGAAAGTAATGTACTCGAGACTGGTTAGCCATCTCAGCAGTAATGGGATATTTAGTAAATCACAGTTTGGATTTCAAAAATGCTCGTCCACTGAGACAGCAATATACAATTTCACTGAACACATAATTGTGTCTTTAAATAGTAAAATGTCACCCATAGGAATTTTCTGTGACTCATCCAAAGTGTTTGATCATGACATTATGTTACAGAAATTACAATTCTATGGGATAAATGGAACAGTATATGAGTGGTTTAAGTCATACCTACAGAACAGGAAGCAAAAAGTCTCTTTGTATGGTTTAAGTGATTTAAGGAAGTTTTCCACCTTATTGAACTGGGGTGAAATTAGATTAGGCGTTCTATGGGGTCTGATTGTGGGTACCCTTCTGTTCATCATCTACATCCATGCTCTGCAAGCCACCTGACAAGTGTGTGGCGGAGGGTACCTCGAGTACCTCTATCGGTTCTCCATTCTATTCCAGTCTCGTATTGTTCGTGGAAAGAAGGATTGTCGGTATGCTTCTGTGTGGGCTCTAATCTCTCTGATTTTATCCTCACGGTCTCTTTGCGAGATATACGTAGGAGGGAGCAATATACTGGTTGACTCTTCGGTGAAGGTATGTTCTCGAAACTTTAACAAAAGTCCGTACCGAGCTACTGACTGTCTCTCCTGCAGAGTCTTCCACTGGAGTTTATCCATCATCTCTGTAACGCTTTCGCGATTACTAAATGATCCTGTAACGAAGCACGCTGCTCTCCGTTGGATCTTCTCTATCTCTTCTATCAACCCTATCTGGTACGGATCCCACACTGCTGAGCAGTATTGAAGCAGTGGGCGAACAAGCATACTCTAACCTACTACTTAATTTGTTTTCGGATTGCATTTCCATTATTTATTTCTTGATATATGTGAATGACGTCCCTTCTTATTTGAAACAGGAAGCTAAACTAACTCTGTTTGCTGATGATACAAGCATCACTATTAATACAGTAAAAGAAAGTCCAGTAGAAAATGATACGAATAATGTCTTTGTGGAAAAGTTATTGATTGGTTTTCTGCAAATGGGCTTGCTCTGAACTTTGAAAAAATACAGTACATCCAATTTTCTACTGGAAGGAGTACAGTTCTTCAATAAATACAACACATCAACTGAAGTCAGTAGCCAGGGTAAAGCATACTAAGTTCTTGGGTGTCCATATACAAGGGTCACTCCAAAAGAAATGCACACTTTTTTTGTAAAAATACAGTTTTCATTCTGCATGTGTGAAAGTTTTGCAGTGTGTAGATACATCCTTCCCGCTTGTTTTCAAACTTAGTTCAATCTGTTCTCGTGAGTGGCACCATCACAGCATGTCTTCAAGATGGCTGCTACACTTGACGTTCATCAGGAGCAACATGCTGTCATAGAATTCCTGTGCTGTGAAAACAAGACAGTGGGAAACATCCACAAGAGGTTGAAAAAGGTGTATGGAGATGTTGCTGTCGATTGCAGTACAGTTAGCCGGTGGGCAAGCAGGTTACATGATGAAAGTGGGCATGGCAAGGACTCTTGTTTGTGGACATCATGCCGAGTGTAACCATCATAAATTCTGATGCATATGTGATGACACTGAAGAAACTTATAGCTCGACTGAGTCGTATTCGACCACATCGGCAGCAGCCCGATGTTTTGCTGTTGTATGACAATGCACGGCCACATGTCAGTCAAAAAACCATGGAAGCGATCACAAAACTCAGATGGACAATACTGAAACACCCGCCTTACAGTCCTGACCTGGCCCCATGTGATTATCATCTCTTTGCGAAACTGAAAGACTCTCTTCGTGGAACAAGGTTTGAAGATGATGACTCCCTTGTGAACACTGCCAAACAGTGGCTCCAACAGGTTGGTCCAGAATTTTACCATGCGGGTATACAGGCGCTGTTTCCAAGATGGCGTAAGGCAGTTGAGAGGGATGGAAATTATGTAGAGAAATGAAAATATTGTTCCTAAAGGATGTATCTACACACTGTAAAACTTTCAAACATGCAGAATAAAAGATGGATTAAAAAAAAAGTGTGCACGTCTTTTGGAGTGATCTCGTAGATGAGAATCGAAATTGGACAGTTCATATTTTGCATCTCCTAAAGCAACTAGGTTCAGTAACAACTTTTGCAATCAGAATAATTTCTAATTTTGAGGATATAGAAATAGCTAGCTAAAATATTTTTCATACTTCCGCTCTCTGACATCATATGGAATAACATTTTTGGGTAACTAAACACTTAGGCAAAAAGTAATTCACTGCTGAAAAGAAAGTGGTTAGAATAATGTGTGGGGCTCATAGTCACACATCTTGTAGGCATCTCTTAAAAGGTTAGGAATTCTTACAAAAGCCTCACGGTACATTTACTCAGTAATGAAATTTGTTCTCAACAACATGGACCACTTTGGAAACAACGGTGACATTCATGATTATAATACCAGAAGAAAGAAGGACTTACGCTATCCTCTACTTAACCTATCTTTGGCACAGAAAGAGGTAAAATATGCTGCTATAAAACTTTTCTATAAATTACCAGATGAAATAAAATGTCTGACAGAAAGCAGTAACAGTTTTAAAAATAAATTGAAGTCACATCTCCTTGACAACTCCTTCTATGCCATATATGAATTCTTGAATAGGAATAAATAAATCTGTAGGTATAACATATGCAATATATGCATTTTGTACCATTTAAGGGAATGGGATAGGTAATAAAAATTGTAAGGTTTTTTTAAAAAGAATCCCTACATTCATGTATGCATTTTTTATGCACTTGACATGTTCCTTTTTACGCACTTGACATGTTGCACTGTGAGATTGATCAGTGGAACACTAAGTGTGCTGTGGACCTGCAGTGGTAGGCTGGGAGTAGTAGTGTTGCATTTGCATTGCAGCTGTTAGTTGTGTGGTTGCCCAATTCTTATGTAAGCTGTGTGGTGAGAATGCTTACTACTGCACAGAGAGCATTTTTAGTGGAAGAGGTTTTCTGTGCGGGAGGAAACTTTACGGCACATGTGAGACAGTAATTTAGATTGGGTTTTTCCTGCTTCGAGGTGTCCATACCGTTGACACGATACGTGATTTAGTTCGCAAATTCCAGTCGGCAGGTTCAGTTTGTAATGCACCGCGATCTGGTAGCCCACAATTTTAACAGAAAGGGAACTCGGTGACATTTCAGGAATCGTGTGGCAGAATCCGACAAAATGAGCGAGGAGATTATCGTGAGTGGCTAAATTCTTTTGTATGACAGCTTGTATGGCTGTAACAAAAGGATTGGGGATGTAACTGTATAAAATTACTGCCGTGCAACAATTACATTCTACGGACTGTGCGAAACGAATACATTATTGTGAATGGTTACAGAAATTTGTGAACCACCATGGAGTTGGTGTTTTAGATATAACCTTTTCCCCTGATGAGGCTCGGTTTCACCTATTTGGCTACATTACTTCCCAAAATTCATGACTTTGTTCATCGGAACATCCACGTGTCTTTAGAGAAAAGCCGTTGCACCCAGAGAAAATTGCAGTGTGGGTTGCCAGAATGTGTGCACGAATTGTAGGGCCGCTTTTTTTGGTACTACGTTCACTTCTGATGTCTATTGTTCCCAGATAATTTTTCACTTTATTGACCTGTCGGATAAAAATTTCCAACAAGACAGTGCTACTGATCATATGGCACACCCGTCCCTGTGACTTTTACCTGAAATCTTGGGAGACAGAGTAATTTCGAAAGGTCTCTGGCTCCTACACTTACTGGACCTCTCTCTGCCTGACCGTTTCCTTTCGGATGCAGCTAAAACGTTTGTGTATCAAAACCACCCAAGACAATAGATGAACTGAAGACAGCGATAATAACCGATTACCTGCACTCGATTACATGTGAAACATTGGTAAAGGTTTTCACAAATAAATGTGAGTATGTTGAACTGTGCCTTCGAAAGGTCTGGCATTTTATGTGACTGATGTTACTGATGTGGAAAGCCCTCGATTTTAGGGGCCTTAACTTTTACAAATGGATGTACAGATCATTGCCGACACATTTCACATGGAGATGTTAGATCGCTTCACTAACTGTTTGCTAAAGTAAAGTTTGTTTCGTGTCCTTCTGAAGAAGACGGGTTTAAAGCTGTTGAAAATGTGATTAAGCTTAATTGAAAACTGCCATTTATTGCAATTGACTGGCTGCTTATTCAGCTGCTGAACATCGTACTCATTAGCAAAAGAAAGAAGAGAAAAGTATAGTCTGAACAATGCAACAAGGGAAGAGCGATGCTTAAAAATAAGTGCACGGAAACAAAGATGGAAAACTGGTACTACTGGAGAAGTTTAGCTAAAACTACCGCTCATCAGAAAAATAAAGAAAGGATAGTAACTGTTATAACTTCAAGTTGAACAAATATATTTCAAGGACGATGCGTACACTTTGGAAAATAGACGGACAAAAGTGAGCACATTTCAGCAAAGGACAAAGACGCAGGATCTTTCAAAGGAGCCAATTGCGACAACAACCGATACATTTGAGGTGAAATCCATGAAAGGAACAGGGACATACATGTTTGGTCGTCCACGACACGAAATGCCAAGAAGTGCTGTCGAAGATGTTTTTCGTAATCAGACCAGTCTTCCGCCGTCTCGTCGAGGTAGAGACGAAATCACGAATTGCATTTGTGAGAAGTATTTGCTGTTCAATGAGACCTTGCAATAGTTGTTCTAAAGTAGCCGTGGAAACATGTGGGTCAACGATGAAAAAGAAAAATTCACTACCTCTTCGCCACTTGTTATAACTTCAAGTTGAACAAATATATTTCAAGGACGACGCAATACATGTAAGTCACAGATCAAGTAATCAGACTCAGTTGTGATTTGACTGTTAACGTGTATACTCATCTTACTCCGAGTCTAGCGGCCGCTGGCTGGCTGGCCGCTTAGGTGGCGCTACTGCTGCACAGCTGGCAGACAGCGCCGCATGTGGAGGACGCGCGTAACTGTGCGGCGGCACTTTGAAAGATCGGCGAGTCACAACACTTTTCCACCCTTTGAATTTTTTGCACAGATCTCGATGGAGGTGGCCTGTAGATTGCTAACGTCCATAGGTGTTGTTTGACTGGCCATAAAGTCTCGAGGAGGAGGCTTCCCGTACAGACGGAAGTGTCCCCAATGATAACTGGTCGAGATGACAGGAGTCGTGGGGGTAAAATCTGTTGGAACCCCGTGCACCGAGCCGGCCGGGGCGGCCGAGCGGTTCTAGGCGCTACAGTCTGGAACCGCGCGACCACTACGGTCGCAGTTTCGAATCCTGCCTCGGGCACGGATGTGTGTGATGTCCTTAGGTTAGTTAGGTTTAAGTAGTTCTAAGTTCTAGGGGACTGATGACCTCAGAAGTTAAGTCCCATAGTGCTCGGAGCCATTTGAATCCGTGCACCAATCTGCCCGTTGCGGCAAGTCCGGTTGTTATAACAGGAGACATGGCTGATGTGTCCGTGTCCGTAGGAGAAGGAGGCGAGTAGAGTTGCTCTGACAGATGATGGTCATCTGGTTCCTGCATGGGCATGTCTCCTGTTGGCATCAGTTCTTGTGCTGACACCGATATGATGGTGAGAGGACTGCGTTGTGAGTAATGACAGATTCCAGGATCCCGAGCGTCAGGTAGAGCTGAAAGTGGTGTAGCGGCATCCGGAACAGGCGTTGCAGGCACACGAGGCCGAAGCTTGTCCGAATGACGCACTGCAACACCCGTGTTAGTCTGGATTTCGTACAGGTGTCGGCCACGGTGTCGTAAGATGCGGCCAGGACTCCATTTTGGCCACCTGCCGTATCCTCGTACCCGTACGAGGTCGCCGGTGGTGAACCGGCCAAGTGAAGGCACCCGTGGCCAAGAGGTGGAAGGCCGCAGAAGATGAAGTAGCGTGCGGGACTGTCGGCCGTGTAAGAGCTCAGCCGGGCTGTGGTCGCCCGTGGGGGTGAAATGGTAAGAAGCCAGAAACTGGAGAAGCGCATCATCAGCAGCAGAAGAAGTCAGGAGTTTCCTCATCTGAGCCTTAAATGTGCGGACCAGTCGTTCAGCCTCACCTTTTGACTGTGCACGGAACGGAGGGGCCGTGACATGCATGACGCCGTGACGGGCACAAAATGCCGCAAAATTGAAAGAGGCAAAATGCGGACCATTATCAGTAACAAGAGTAGAGGGAAGGCCTTCCAAAGAGATAATGCGAGCTAGAGCATTGGTGGTTGCCGCGGTGGCAGGTGACGTGCAACGGGCAATGAAAGGAAAGTTAGAGTAGGCGTCAATAACGAGAAGCCAATAAGTACCTACAAAAGGTCCCACGAAGTCAGCACGAATATGATCCCAGGGCTTCTCAGGTGAAGGCCACGGTGACAAATATGACGTTGGGGCGGCGGCCTGTGACGCACGAGGGCCGCAGGCAGTGGCCGTGTGTGCGATTTCCGAGTCGATGCTGGGCCAGTACACATGACGGTGCACCAGAGATTTTGTGCGAGACACACCCCAGTGCCGTTGGTGAAGCATGTGCAAGACCGAAGCACGCAAATACGCAGGTACCACAACACGCGGCGAAGCATTGTCGGTGGAAAGGAGGATAACACCATCCCTAGCCGTGAGGTGGTAACGCAAAGCGTAGTAGTTCCGCAACGGATCAGAAGTCTTGGCGGATGGTGATGGGGAACCCGTCCACAACACGCTGCTCGGCAACATCCAGGTGGAAACACAAAAGTTCGTCCCTATCGAATGCCAGATCAGGACCCATGGGAAGGCGAGGCAGTGCATCAGCCATTTGCATGTTGAGCCGTCGGCCGGAAATGAATCTCATAATTGAAACGGGACAAGTAAAGAGCCCAACGCTGGAGGCTGTGTGCAGTCTTGTCGGGAAGTGACGTGGATGGATGGAACAAGGAAACAAGTGGTTTGTGATCCGTAACAAGATGAAATTTGGATCCGTAGAGAAAAACACCAAACTTATGAAGAGCATAAATAATGGCCAAAGCTTCTTTTTCAATTTGAGAATACTACTGTTGGGCATCCGTGAGCGTTTTAGATGCATAAGCAATGGGTTGTTCAGAACTGTCAGAAAAATGGTGCGCAAGGACTGCACCAACCCCGTATTGAGAGGCGTCCGTGGCAAGAACAAGATGTTGGCCAGGTCGATAAGTAGCATCTTCAATTTCTGGAAAGCCGCATCACATGACGCGGACCAGTGAAACGGCACGTTTTTATGCAACAGGCGATGCAACGGCTGAGCCACCGAAGCAACAGATGGTAAAAACCTGTGATAGTATGCAATTTTCCCCAAGAAGGCCTGCAGTTCCTTAACAGATGTAGGGCGAGGAAGGGCATCGATTGCAGCGGCAGTTTGCTGAAGCGGACAAATACCATCCCGAGAGAGTTGAAACCCCAAGTACGTGATAGATGCCTGAGAAAAATTTTTATTTCTGAAGATTACACTTAAGACCGGCAGTCTGTAAGACATGAAAAAGTGTGCGGAGGTTTTGAAGATGTTCGTCAGTGGTGGAGCCAGTGACAACAATGTCGTCCATGTAATTTATACACCCAGGGACAGGGAGCAATAATTGTTCCAAGAATTGCTGAAAGAGAGCAGGGGCGCTGGCAACCCCGAATGGCAATCATTGTTATTGATAGAGGCCGAAAGGTGTGTGAAGGACCAGAAACTGCCGGGAAGCAGTGTCGAGAGGAAGTTGATGGTAAGCTTCTGACAGGTCAAGTTTAGAAAAATACTGGCCTCCAGTAAGTTTAGTGAACAATTCTTCAGGTTGAGGCATAGGGTAAGTGTCGATAAGGCATTGAGCATTTACAGTGGCTTTGAAATTGCCACAGAGATGAATATCACCATTTGGCTTAGCAACGACAATGACGGGAGAGGACCACTCACTGGAAGTGACAGGAAGCAAGACCCCTGAAGCAGTGAGACAATCCAGCTCCCGTTTGACCTGATCACAAAGGGCCACAGGAATGGGCCGAGCCTGAAAAAACTTAGGCCGAGCAGTGGGTTTGAGCGTGATATGAGCTTCAGAATCATTTGCACGGCTTAGCCTAGGAGAAAAAAGGGACGAAAATGTCGTCGACAAGGAATCCAATTGAGCATAAGGAATAGCATCAGAGACGATATTGACGGAGACATCTATGGAGAACCCAAAAATGCGAAAGGCATCGAAACCAAAAAGATTCTCCACATTACTATGGTCAACCGCAAATATGGGAACAGTGCGAATGACACATCTGTAAGATACCTCAGCATCAAATTGTCCCAAGAGAGAAATCTTCTGTTTATTGTAAGTCCGTAATTGCCTAGTGATGACAGGTGACAGGATTGGAGAACCCAACTGAAGATACGTCTGAGAATTGATGATAGCGGCAGCAGAACCAGTACCCATCTGCATGCGAACATATCAACCAAATATTTGGACCGTAAGGAATAACTTCCCTGAAAGGGAAGAAGTACAATTGACAGACAACACAAAATCAGAATCAGCGTCATGTTCATGAACATCATGTATGTGCTTGGATTTGCATATGGATGACACATGACCCTTCTTTTTGGCATTTGTGACACACGGCCCAACGTTGTGGACAATCCTCTCGTGAATGTTTCGTAAAACACTGCGGACATGAAGGAAGTTGCCGTGGGTTTTGCTGCAGTTTCTTAGAGGTTTGTTTACAGTTAAGCCGAGGCTGCGCTCGGGAACGTACTGCGGCCACATCGGCCGGCGGGGACACGCCACACGCTTCGTCAACAGCACACCGAGGTTGTATTTCCCCGACGTCACCCCGTGCCTCTATTTGCGCTCCAGTGGCGTGAGAAATTTCAAAAGACTGAGCGATGGATAGGACTTCATCTAGAGTCGGCTTTGCCAACTGAAGGGCACGTTGCCCAACTTCTTTGTCGGGCGCCGACCGGATAATAGCATCCCGTACTGTGGAATCGATGTAGGATTCTTTGTAAACTTCAGTAACAAATTGACACTTTCGACTGAGGCTATGAAGTTCAGCAGCCCAAGCGCGATAGGATTGATTCGGTTGTTTTTCACAAATAAAAGGCAACACGAGAGGCTACCACATGCGTACGCTTTTGAAAATAGACGGACAGAAGTGAACACATTTCGGCAAAGGACAAAGATGCAGGATCTTTCAAAGGAGCCAATTGCGACAACAATCGATACATTTGAGGTGAAATCCATGAAAGGAACAGAGACTTACATGTTTGGTCGTCCACGACACGAAATGATAAGAAGTGCTGTCGAAGACGTTTTTCGTAATCAGACCAGTCTTCCGCGGTCTCGTTGTAAGGAGGAAAAGGAGGTAGAGACAACGATGAGAGATGCCCCGCCTTTGATGCCGCGCCGAAATCACAAATCGCATTTGTGAGAAGTATTTGCTGTTCAATGAGACCTTGCAATAGTTGCTCTAAAGTAGCCATGGAAACATGTGGGTCAACGACGAAAAAGAAAACTTCACTACCTCGTCGCCACTTGTTATAACTTCAAGTTGAACAAATATATTTCAAGGATGACGCAATACATGTAAGTCACAGATCAAGTAAACAAAGTAAGACACGTGTACACTTCAACAGTCAAATCACAACTGAGTCTGAGTCTAGCGGCCGCTGGCTGGCTGGCCGCTTAGGTGGCGCTGCTGCTGCACGGCTGGCAGACAGCGCCGCATGTAGAGGACGCGCGTAACTGCGTGGCAGCACTTTGAAAGATCGGCGAGTCACAACAGTAACAGTGATAAGACAATAGGGTAACAATATGAAAGGGGTGGCCTCTAAAATGAAGCTACGTAGTGTCACATAATAACCACCCTCCAGTACAAATTCACTATTCAGATTGGCTGAACAGACCATTGTGGTTGTTCCCTTAACAATGTAGAAGCCTGTATCACAGAGACTGGTCCAAAACTTTTTTCTGACTGTTAAAGAAAATGTAAAAAAGAACATTAGTATGTGTATATGTGTATTTACAAACAGTAGTAACACGAATATAGAATTTGATACAGATGTGCAAACAGTAACTGCTCAGCAAATGATCGTAAGACTTCAACTTTTGTGGTCCTGTCCTCCTCAGTTGCGCGTAATACTACGGTATATTGATAAATTTCACTTATGGACCGTCTGACAGCAACTGAATAAAACACAATTTTAGTGCCATACGCGTTTCGCCTTTATTTTCTGCAAGGCATCATCAGTGGCCTGGAATATGTACATATGTTAGCTATTTTATTTACATTTTTGTCACTGTGCCTATAGGTTATAAACAGTTCTGGTGGTTGATTTTTCCTATTAAGTAGTAATGTTTTGAACTGTACTTACAGGTTGCGTAGAGAGTTTCTTACATATTACGCTCCTGTTGCATTTTTGGTGTTGTTCTTCTTCCTATGAGCACCAATTTGCTGTTTTTCCACATTCCACAGCACTATACATTGAACGTTTGTTTTTATGCAATGTTTTGGTTTCTGTTGCCGACTGTCAAATGTTTTTGCCAAAGATCGAATATTACTGCCAAACTTATGAGTGTAACTATTGAAGTATCTGTGGTCTGTTCGTGTATGCATTTGTGTGTGCGTTTGTGTGTGTGTGTGTGTGTGTGTGTGTGTGTGTGTGTGTGAGTGTTTTTTGGTGTGGTATTAATTTCATTTAATTTTATTGTATTTATTTATTTATTTTTGTTTTTGTCCTGTGTGTGTGTGTGTGTGTGTGTGTGTGTGTGTGTGTGTTTTGGTGTGATATATACTTTTTTGTGCTGTGTGTGTGTGTCTGTCTGTATTTTGGTGTTACGTTTTTTTTTTTTTTTTTTTTTTTTTTTTTGTGTGTGGGGGGGGGGGGGGCGGGGTCTGTGTGTGTGTGTGTGTGTGTGTGTGTGTGTGTATTTTGGTGTTTTTTTATATATATATATATATATATATATATATATATATATATATATATATATATATATATATGTAATGGAAGGAAACATTCCACGTGGGAAAAATTATATATAAAAACAAAGATGAGGTGATTTACCGAACAAAAGCGCTGGCAGGTCGATAGACACACAAACAAACACAAACATACACACAAAATTCAAGCTTTCGCAACAAACTGTTGCCTCATCAGGAAAGAGGGAAGGAGAGGGGAAGACGAAAGGAAGTGGGTTTTAAGGGAGAGGGTAAGGAGTCATTCCAATCCCGGGAGCGGAAAGACTTACCTTAGGGGGAAAAAAGGACAGGTATACACTCGCACACACGCACATATCCATCCACACATACAGACACAAGCAGACATATGTCTGGTAGCTGGCTGGCTTAGGTGTGATTGAAGGGTTTGCCCAGGCTTATATGCTATTTTGAAGCCCTGTCTCTTTAGGATGTTTGCAACTCTGTGTGTTAGTTTATGTGTGTAGGTCATGGTGTACCATCTGGTTCTTTTCTGTGTGATGTTGTCATTGTGTGTGTTTGTTGAGTGTGTTTGTAAGTTTTCAGCTTGTGAGTTCTTTTGTATTGTGGAAATGTTGTGTTTGTTTTTTATTTGTGTTTTATAATGAGAATAAGCAACCATGACAAACATCTTATACAAATGCAAGAAAACTTCCATATCCAGAAAGCCATAGCAGAAAACAAACATGTGATAAATGAACAAACACACATCAGCACAGGCTCCCTACTACACTTAATAAAGGAAATGATAACTTAAAAAAAAACCGTAACACCAAAATACAGACAGACACACACACACACACACACACACACACACACACACACACACACACACAGCACAAAAAAGTATATATCACACCAAAACACACACACAAACACACAGGACAAAAACAAAAATAAATAAATAAATACAATAAAATTAAATTAAATTAATACCACACCAAAAAACACTCACACACACACACACAAACGCACACACAAATGCATACACGAACAGACCACAGATATTTCAATAGTTACACTCATAACTTTGGCAGTAATATTCGATCTTTGGCAAAAACATTTGACAGTCGGCAACAGAAACCAAAACATTGCATAAAAACAAACGTTCAGTGTATAGTGCTGTGGAATGTGGAAAAACAGCAAATTGGCGCTCATAGGAAGAAGAACAACACCAAAAATGCAACAGGAGCGTAATATGTAAGAAACTCTCTACGCAACCTGTAAGTACAGTTCAAAACCTTACTACTTAATAGGAAAAACCAACCACCAGAACTGTTTATAACCTATAGGCACAGTGACAAAAATGCAAATAAAATAGCTAACATATGTACATATTCCAGGCCACTGATGATGCCTTGCAGAAAATAAAGGCGAAACGCGTATGGCACTAAAATTGTGTTTTATTCAGTTGCTGTCAGACGGTCCATAAGTGAAATTTATCAATATACCGTAGATCGTAAGACTGTAACGAAAACTGATTAGCTATGTGTTATGTTGCAAACAAAGACCAGTAGACAATTAAATAATACTCGAGACAAAAAAGAACATCAAAATTGTTCCTTAAAATGAAAGAGGGATAGTATGGATAGAAAAAGATGAAATGGGTAGATTTAAAGGTAAAGAAGAACTAAGAATAAAACAGTGCAACAACAGCTCGAAGCCGTGTGCCCACTGAGCTTGTAATACACTGATGAATGTATATTTCTCTGAAGGATTCATTTACCTCTCTGTACAAAATTGGCATATTGCAGACTTATATTGAAATTAATAGTGTTACATGTCTATACATAAATCTGTGAAATCACAAATGGATCTAATATTTGATTAATACAAGAAAATATCCGATTCTTTTTCATATGAAAAACCTCCTTTTTCCAATATTAAATTCTTCAGGAATAATATACGGTTTCAAAGAAACAATGTTGCTAAGCCCAACAACCTTCCTTTTTAATAACCAGATTCATCTTATCAAATGCGTGGGAGCATATACTGCTCAGCACACTTCATTAAACTAAAGTTATTTTCCATGGTTAATTACTTCAATAATCTATAATCCCATCATGTACTTTTATCTCAAAGATTATTTAATGCAATCAGTATCCTTCTTTTACCACAATAAGTACATTATAAACTTTGAGCTCATTCTCTGTTGCAAACATATACTTCATGTTCCAGCTGAATATAGCATACTGTGAATCACAATACAGTTCCTTAACTTTAACTTCATCATCTTCTACATCATATCATTCATATCAGCTTCCAATAAAAGAACATGTCAGTCTCACCTTAATCACCTCATTTATCAAAACATGTAGTCAACTGACAACAAAAATATTCTCCACATTGCAAAAATAAAAATAAAAAAGTTCTGATCATGATTATAACATACATATCATCCAAAATAGAGTCATTCCATACCTATCCATAGCTTTCCTCTCCTATATCTTATGACAGTTTTCAAATACTACCTATGTGGTCTGAAAAAAAAAAAAAAAAAAAAAAAAAATCTCTCCGTAGTCAACGTTCTCTTCTAATGACTGGGACAAGATAAAAGTTATAAAATAACTTCTCTGCTTAATGCATTATATACTCAATGCTAAACCCTTTTTTTGTCTGTTCAGTTTGTTGTAACAATTCTGTTAAAATGCTGACTGTAAATAGTAAAAGATCAAATCTTAAATATTGTGCTAAATGTAAGCCAAAACATGCAAAAACAGTTCCATGAAACTGAACACCAAGGAAACCTAGAAGAACATGAAATGACATTACTTTCCCAAAAGTATTTTCAACACAGATACTGTAATAATGTTCCAAGTAATCTTATATTTCATTTATAAATATTTTTCTGTTCCACAAACTGTGAAAAAGCTTAAAGGATATTCCAGAATGAGATTTTCACTCTGCAGCGGAGTGTGCGCTGATATGAAACTTCCTGGCAGATTAAAACTGTGTGCCCGACCGAGACTCGAACTCGGGACCTTTGCCTTTCGCGGGCAAGTGCTCTACCAACTGAGCTACCGAAGCACGACTCACGCCCGGTACTCACAGCTTTACTTCTGCCAGTACCTCGTCTCCTACCTTCCAAACTTTACAGAAGCTCTCCTGCGAACCTTGCAGAACTAGCACTCCTGAAAGAAAGGATATTGCGGAGACATGGCTTAGCCACAGCCTTGGGGATGTTTCCAGAATGAGATTTTCACTCTGCAGCGGAGTGTGCGCTGATATGAAACTTCCTGGCAGATTAAAACTGTGTGCCCGACCGAGACTCGAACTCGGGACCTTTGCCTTTCGCGGGCAAGTGCTCTACCAACTGAGCTACCGAAGCACGACTCACGCCCGGTACTCACAGCTTTACTTCTGCCAGTACCTCGTCTCCTACCTTCCAAACTTTACAGAAGCTCTCCTGCGAACCTTGCAGAACTAGCACTCCTGAAAGAAAGGATATTGCGGAGACATGGCTTAGCCACAGCCTTGGGGATGTTTCCAGAATGAGATTTTCACTCTGCAGCGGAGTGTGCGCTGATATGAAACTTCCTGGCAGATTAAAACTGTGTGCCCGACCGAGACTCGAACTCGGGACCTTTGCCTTTCGCGGGCAAGTGCTCTACCAACTGAGCTACCGAAGCACGACTCACGCCCGGTACTCACAGCTTTACTTCTGCCAGTACCTCGTCTCCTACCTTCCAAACTTTACAGAAGCTCTCCTGCGAACCTTGCAGAACTAGCACTCCTGAAAGAAAGGATATTGCGGAGACATGGCTTAGCCACAGCCTTGGGGATGTTTCCAGAATGAGATTTTCACTCTGCAGCGGAGTGTGCGCTGATATGAAACTTCCTGGCAGATTAAAACTGTGTGCCCGACCGAGACTCGAACTCGGGACCTTTGCCTTTCGCGGGCAAGTGCTCTGCCAACTGAGCTACCGAAGCACGACTCACGCCCGGTACTCACAGCTTTACTTCTGCCAGTACCTCGTCTCCTACCTTCCAAACTTTACAGAAGCTCTCCTGCGAACCTTGCAGAACTAGCACTCCTGAAAGAAAGGATATTGCGGAGACATGGCTTAGCCACAGCCTTGGGGATGTTTCCAGAATGAGATTTTCACTCTGCAGCGGAGTGTGCGCTGATATGAAACTTCCTGGCAGATTAAAACTGTGTGCCCGACCGAGACTCGAACTCGGGACCTTTGCCTTTCGCGGGCAAGTGCTCTACCAACTGAGCTACCGAAGCACGACTCACGCCCGGTACTCACAGCTTTACTTCTGCCAGTACCTCGTCTCCTACCTTCCAAACTTTACAGAAGCTCTCCTGCGAACCTTGCAGAACTAGCACTCCTGAAAGAAAGGATATTGCGGAGACATGGCTTAGCCACAGCCTTGGGGATGTTTCCAGAATGAGATTTTCACTCTGCATGGGAGTGTGCGCTGATATGAAACTTCCTGGCAGATTAAAACTGTGTGCCCGACCGAGACTCGAACTCGGGACCTTTGCCTTTCGCGGGCAAGTGCTCTACCAACTGAGCTACCGAAGCACGACTCACGCCCGGTACTCACAGCTTTACTTCTGCCAGTACCTCGTCTCCTACCTTCCAAACTTTCCAGAAGCTCTCCTGCGAACCTTGCAGAACTAGCACTCCTGAAAGAAAGGATATTGCGGAGACATGGCTTAGCCACAGCCTTGGGGATGTTTCCAGAATGAGATTTTCACTCTGCAGCGGAGTGTGCGCTGATATGAAACTTCCTGGCAGATTAAAACTGTGTGCCCGACCGAGACTCGAACTCGGGACCTTTGCCTTTCGCGGGCAAGTGCTCTACCAACTGAGCTACCGAAGCACGACTCACGCCCGGTACTCACAGCTTTACTTCTGCCAGTACCTCGTCTCCTACCTTCCAAACTTTACAGAAGCTCTCCTGCGAACCTTGCAGAACTAGCACTCCTGAAAGAAAGGATATTGCGGAGACATGGCTTAGCCACAGCCTTGGGGATGTTTCCAGAATGAGATTTTCACTCTGCAGCGGAGTGTGCGCTGATATGAAACTTCCTGGCAGATTAAAACTGTGTGCCCGACCGAGACTCGAACTCGGGACCTTTGCCTATCGCGGGCAAGTGCTCTACCAACTGAGCTACCGAAGCACGACTCACGCCCGGTACTCACAGCTTTACTTCTGCCAGTACCTCGTCTCCTACCTTCCAAACTTTACAGAAGCTCTCCTGCGAACCTTGCAGAACTAGCACTCCTGAAAGAAAGGATATTGCGGAGACATGGCTTAGCCACAGCCTTGGGGATGTTTCCAGAATGAGATTTTCACTCTGCAGCGGAGTGTGCGCTGATATGAAACTTCCTGGCAGATTAAAACTGTGTGCCCGACCGAGACTCGAACTCGGGACCTTTGCCTTTCGCGGGCAAGTGCTCTACCAACTGAGCTACCGAAGCACGACTCACGCCCGGTACTCACAGCTTTACTTCTGCCAGTACCTCGTCTCCTACCTTCCAAACTTTACAGAAGCTCTCCTGCGAACCTTGCAGAACTAGCACTCCTGAAAGAAAGGATATTGCGGAGACATGGCTTAGCCACAGCCTTGGGGATGTTTCCAGAATGAGATTTTCACTCTGCAGCGGAGTGTGCGCTGATATGAAACTTCCTGGCAGATTAAAACTGTGTGCCCGACCGAGACTCGAACTCGGGACCTTTGCCTTTCGCGGGCAAGTGCTCTACCAACTGAGCTACCGAAGCACGACTCACGCCCGGTACTCACAGCTTTACTTCTGCCAGTACCTCGTCTCCTACCTTCCAAACTTTACAGAAGCTCTCCTGCGAACCTTGCAGAACTAGCACTCCTGAAAGAAAGGATATTGCGGAGACATGGCTTAGCCACAGCCTTGGGGATGTTTCCAGAATGAGATTTTCACTCTGCAGCGGAGTGTGCGCTGATATGAAACTTCCTGGCAGATTAAAACTGTGTGCCCGACCGAGACTCGAACTCGGGACCTTTGCCTTTCGCGGGCAAGTGCTCTACCAACTGAGCTACCGAAGCACGACTCACGCCCGGTACTCACAGCTTTACTTCTGCCAGTACCTCGTCTCCTACCTTCCAAACTTTACAGAAGCTCTCCTGCGAACCTTGCAGAACTAGCACTCCTGAAAGAAAGGATATTGCGGAGACATGGCTTAGCCACAGCCTTGGGGATGTTTCCAGAATGAGATTTTCACTCTGCAGCGGAGTGTGCGCTGATATGAAACTTCCTGGCAGATTAAAACTGTGTGCCCGACCGAGACTCGAACTCGGGACCTTTGCCTTTCGCGGGCAAGTGCTCTACCAACTGAGCTACCGAAGCACGACTCACGCCCGGTACTCACAGCTTTACTTCTGCCAGTACCTCGTCTCCTACCTTCCAAACTTTACAGAAGCTCTCCTGCGAACCTTGCAGAACTAGCACTCCTGAAAGAAAGGATATTGCGGAGACATGGCTTAGCCACAGCCTTGGGGATGTTTCCAGAATGAGATTTTCACTCTGCAGCGGAGTGTGCGCTGATATGAAACTTCCTGGCAGATTAAAACTGTGTGCCCGACCGAGACTCGAACTCGGGACCTTTGCCTTTCGCAGGCAAGTGCTCTACCAACTGAGCTACCGAAGCACGACTCACGCCCGGTACTCACAGCTTTACTTCTGCCAGTACCTCGTCTCCTACCTTCCAAACTTTACAGAAGCTCTCCTGCGAACCTTGCAGAACTAGCACTCCTGAAAGAAAGGATATTGCGGAGACATGGCTTAGCCACAGCCTTGGGGATGTTTCCAGAATGAGATTTTCACTCTGCAGCGGAGTGTGCGCTGATATGAAACTTCCTGGCAGATTAAAACTGTGTGCCCGACCGAGACTCGAACTCGGGACCTTTGCCTTTCGCGGGCAAGTGCTCTACCAACTGAGCTACCGAAGCACGACTCACGCCCGGTACTCACAGCTTTACTTCTGCCAGTACCTCGTCTCCTACCTTCCAAACTTTACAGAAGCTCTCCTGCGAAACTTGCAGAACTAGCACTCCTGAAAGAAAGGATATTGCGGAGACATGGCTTAGCCACAGCCTTGGGGATGTTTCCAGAATGAGATTTTCACTCTGCAGCGGAGTGTGCGCTGATATGAAACTTCCTGGCAGATTAAAACTGTGTGCCCGACCGAGACTCGAACTCGGGACCTTTGCCTTTCGCGGGCAAGTGCTCTACCAACTGAGCTACCGAAGCACGACTCACGCCCGGTACTCACAGCTTTACTTCTGCCAGTACCTCGTCTCCTACCTTCCAAACTTTACAGAAGCTCTCCTGCGAACCTTGCAGAACTAGCACTCCTGAAAGAAAGGATATTGCGGAGACATGGCTTAGCCACAGCCTTGGGGATGTTTCCAGAATGAGATTTTCACTCTGCAGCGGAGTGTGCGCTGATATGAAACTTCCTGGCAGATTAAAACTGTGTGCCCGACCGAGACTCGAACTCGGGACCTTTGCCTTTCGCGGGCAAGTGCTCTACCAACTGAGCTACCGAAGCACGACTCACGCCCGGTACTCACAGCTTTACTTCTGCCAGTACCTCGTCTCCTACCTTCCAAACTTTCCAGAAGCTCTCCTGCGAACCTTGCAGAACTAGCACTCCTGAAAGAAAGGATATTGCGGAGACATGGCTTAGCCACAGCCTTGGGGATGTTTCCAGAATGAGATTTTCACTCTGCAGCGGAGTGTGCGCTGATATGAAACTTCCTGGCAGATTAAAACTGTGTGCCCGACCGAGACTCGAACTCGGGACCTTTGCCTTTCGCGGGCAAGTGCTCTACCAACTGAGCTACCGAAGCACGACTCACGCCCGGTACTCACAGCTTTACTTCTGCCAGTACCTCGTCTCCTACCTTCCAAACTTTACAGAAGCTCTCCTGCGAACCTTGCAGAACTAGCACTCCTGAAAGAAAGGATATTGCGGAGACATGGCTTAGCCACAGCCTTGGGGATGTTTCCAGAATGAGATTTTCACTCTGCAGCGGAGTGTGCGCTGATATGAAACTTCCTGGCAGATTAAAACTGTGTGCCCGACCGAGACTCGAACTCGGGACCTTTGCCTTTCGCGGGCAAGTGCTCTACCAACTGAGCTACCGAAGCACGACTCACGCCCGGTACTCACAGCTTTACTTCTGCCAGTACCTCGTCTCCTACCTTCCAAACTTTACAGAAGCTCTCCTGCGAACCTTGCAGAACTAGCACTCCTGAAAAAAGGCAAAGGTCCCGAGTTCGAGTCTCAGTCTGGCACACAGTTTTAATCTGCCAGGAAGTTTCATATCAGCGCACACTCCGCTGCAGAGTGAAAATCTCATTCTGGAAACATCCCCAAGGCTGTGGCTAAGCCATGTCTCCGCAATATCCTTTCTTTCAGGAGTGCTAGTTCTGCAAGGTTCGCAGGAGAGCTTCTGTAAAGTTTGGAAGGTAGGAGACGAGGTACTGGCAGAAGTAAAGCTGTGAGTACCGGGCGTGAGTCGTGCTTCGGTAGCTCAGTTGGTAGAGCACTTGCCCGCGAAAGGCAAAGGTCCCGAGTTCGAGTCTCGGTCGGGCACACAGTTTTAATCTGCCAGGAAGTTTCATATCAGCGCACACTCCGCTGCAGAGTGAAAATCTCATTCTGGAAACATCCCCAAGGCTGTGGCTAAGCCATGTCTCCGCAATATCCTTTCTTTCAGGAGTGCTAGTTCTGCAAGGTTCGCAGGAGAGCTTCTGTAAAGTTTGGAAGGTAGGAGACGAGGTACTGGCAGAAGTAAAGCTGTGAGTACCGGGCGTGAGTCGTGCTTCGGTAGCTCAGTTGGTAGAGCACTTGCCCGCGAAAGGCAAAGGTCCCGAGTTCGAGTCTCGGTCGGGCACACAGTTTTAATCTGCCAGGAAGTTTCATATCAGCGCACACTCCGCTGCAGAGTGAAAATCTCATTCTGGAAACATCCCCAAGGCTGTGGCTAAGCCATGTCTCCGCAATATCCTTTCTTTCAGGAGTGCTAGTTCTGCAAGGTTCGCAGGAGAGCTTCTGTAAAGTTTGGAAGGTAGGAGACGAGGTACTGGCAGAAGTAAAGCTGTGAGTACCGGGCGTGAGTCGTGCTTCGGTAGCTCAGTTGGTAGAGCACTTGCCCGCGAAAGGCAAAGGTCCCGAGTTCGAGTCTCGGTCGGGCACACAGTTTTAATCTGCCAGGAAGTTTCATATCAGCGCACACTCCGCTGCAGAGTGAAAATCTCATTCTGGAAACATCCCCAAGGCTGTGGCTAAGCCATGTCTCCGCAATATCCTTTCTTTCAGGAGTGCTAGTTCTGCAAGGTTCGCAGGAGAGCTTCTGTAAAGTTTGGAAGGTAGGAGACGAGGTACTGGCAGAAGTAAAGCTGTGAGTACCGGGCGTGAGTCGTGCTTCGGTAGCTCAGTTGGTAGAGCACTTGCCCGCGAAAGGCAAAGGTCCCGAGTTCGAGTCTCGGTCGGGCACACAGTTTTAATCTGCCAGGAAGTTTCATATCAGCGCACACTCCGCTGCAGAGTGAAAATCTCATTCTGGAAACATCCCCAAGGCTGTGGCTAAGCCATGTCTCCGCAATATCCTTTCTTTCAGGAGTGCTAGTTCTGCAAGGTTCGCAGGAGAGCTTCTGTAAAGTTTGGAAGGTAGGAGACGAGGTACTGGCAGAAGTAAAGCTGTGAGTACCGGGCGTGAGTCGTGCTTCGGTAGCTCAGTTGGTAGAGCACTTGCCCGCGAAAGGCAAAGGTCCCGAGTTCGAGTCTCGGTCGGGCACACAGTTTTAATCTGCCAGGAAGTTTCATATCAGCGCACACTCCGCTGCAGAGTGAAAATCTCATTCTGGAAACATCCCCAAGGCTGTGGCTAAGCCATGTCTCCGCAATATCCTTTCTTTCAGGAGTGCTAGTTCTGCAAGGTTCGCAGGAGAGCTTCTGTAAAGTTTGGAAGGTAGGAGACGAGGTACTGGCAGAAGTAAAGCTGTGAGTACCGGGCGTGAGTCGTGCTTCGGTAGCTCAGTTGGTAGAGCACTTGCCCGCGAAAGGCAAAGGTCCCGAGTTCGAGTCTCGGTCGGGCACACAGTTTTAATCTGCCAGGAAGTTTCATATCAGCGCACACTCCGCTGCAGAGTGAAAATCTCATTCTGGAAACATCCCCAAGGCTGTGGCTAAGCCATGTCTCCGCAATATCCTTTCTTTCAGGAGTGCTAGTTCTGCATGGTTCGCAGGAGAGCTTCTGTAAAGTTTGGAAGGTAGGAGACGAGGTACTGGCAGAAGTAAAGCTGTGAGTACCGGGCGTGAGTCGTGCTTCGGTAGCTCAGTTGGTAGAGCACTTGCCCGCGAAAGGCAAAGGTCCCGAGTTCGAGTCTCGGTCGGGCACACAGTTTTAATCTGCCAGGAAGTTTCATATCAGCGCACACTCCGCTGCAGAGTGAAAATCTCATTCTGGAAACATCCCCAAGGCTGTGGCTAAGCCATGTCTCCGCAATATCCTTTCTTTCAGGAGTGCTAGTTCTGCAAGGTTCGCAGGAGAGCTTCTGTAAAGTTTGGAAGGTAGGAGACGAGGTACTGGCAGAAGTAAAGCTGTGAGTACCGGGCGTGAGTCGTGCTTCGGTAGCTCAGTTGGTAGAGCACTTGCCCGCGAAAGGCAAAGGTCCCGAGTTCGAGTCTCGGTCGGGCACACAGTTTTAATCTGCCAGGAAGTTTCATATCAGCGCACACTCCGCTGCAGAGTGAAAATCTCATTCTGGAAACATCCCCAAGGCTGTGGCTAAGCCATGTCTCCGCAATATCCTTTCTTTCAGGAGTGCTAGTTCTGCAAGGTTCGCAGGAGAGCTTCTGTAAAGTTTGGAAGGTAGGAGACGAGGTACTGGCAGAAGTAAAGCTGTGAGTACCGGGCGTGAGTCGTGCTTCGGTAGCTCAGTTGGTAGAGCACTTGCCCGCGAAAGGCAAAGGTCCCGAGTTCGAGTCTCGGTCGGGCACACAGTTTTAATCTGCCAGGAAGTTTCTTAAAGGATATTTACTGACAAATTCTTAACTTTCTAACCAAATCAATAAACTGCACATTCCACTTTAATGTCAGGATAATATTGTTTTAAATAATGAAAAAGTTTATGAGTCAGAGTTTTATCACAACCCAGGCAGAGTAATATGATATAGCACAAGATAACTAACTACTTCATACAGTATGTTTCATCCTCAGTACTAATCATTCCACAACATAGTTCAAATTGTAAACAAAGAGCATAATAAGAACAAAAGCGTTAGGAAATCACAATATGACACCGATCCTACCATTTTCAAAGCCCGTAAGAGAGAAATTTGTTTATCGATCACTGTTGTTGGTCTGAAATGTAATTTTGTCAGTGGGCTTTTTCTGTTTTTTAATTAATACAAATTGTGATACTTTATTTTTGTACCCTACTGCTAATCTGTTTACATTTGTTGTCACATAGAAGCTACATAGCTTGTGAGAATCAATTGGCACAGTTTTGCTTTCATAGATTACAGCTCTTCACTCAACAGTATTCTGCTAAAAATTATGATTATTGTTGCTAGACTCAGACAAGTGTTTGTGTAAACAGCATTATTAGAGTGCTGATTTGACATATTTGTGGATATTAATGCAGTTAAGTAATGTAGGAAATACATTTATTAAACACTGAGTAACTAGACACAAAACAGCAGAAAGGAGGAGCGTTAGAGCACGTAAGAAAGCTGGCAAGAGACTCCTCACAGAAAATCGTTCACAGATAAAACCCTTTTTCACTTACTAATAGTCACCACAGAGGCCCCCCACCCCCATCCCAGATGTGCGGAGCACGGTGGAGAGATTGTCCACAGTCCTGTGGCAGTGTGTAGGAGACTGGCAGCAGCAACACGTAGTATCTTAATGCCAGGTGCAGAATTGTCACGTAATGTAACATAGTGACACGTTTTCTAGTCCTTACGTGTGGAGTGGTGTGAATCTTAGGTGGCGGTGTCCGAAGTCGGAGACGTGCGCACGGGTGCGCTCGACCGGGGCAAGCGGTGAGCCTCGAGAGGGAGGCGGGACGTCATCCGCCGGCTCGGCGGGCAGGATTAGTGGTTCGCCGTACAGAATTTTTGCAAGTGATGTGTCTGGGCCCTCTTTGAGTGCCACACGTATGCCTAGAAGTATCTGGGGAAGTTCCTCAGACTAGAGTCCACCACGGCACACGAGTGCAGCCTCGGCTGTCCCGTGCCGGCACTCGATCGGGCTGTCACTCTGCGAGTGGCGGGGTGCGGTGTGGATCTCCGACACGCAACACAGAGCACACAGCTGGTCCTACAGGTTACACTTGAAGTGGCAGCCCTGGTGTGTCATCAGGGAAAAGGGGCAGCCTAATCGGTAGACTCACACATTGACGAATGTGTGGGCAATAGAGTCGGCTGTGACGTCCTCCAGAGGAACCGCCTCAACCTACCGAGTGGCCTGATCTGTCACAGACAGTACGCATTTGAAACCCTCAGACAGAGGGAGAGAACTCACGAGATCGACGTGGACGTGCTCCGGCCTGCCGGTGAAGGACGGTGAAGGTGCGGAATCGTGCCCGCCGACCTCACTACGTCGGCACGGGGTGCACGCCCTTGCCCACGTGCAGCAGTCATTCTTGACTCCTGGCCAGATTTAACGTTCAGTTACCAGTGTGGTGGTTGCTCTTATGCCCGAGTCGGACGAGTTGTGTAAGGCACTGAAGACGTCACGTCACAGTTCGGTCGGATGACTCGTCAGACCCTGCCGCTGTCGTCACTGCGGGAAGGTGGCGCATTTTGAGAGTGAGGGAACTCGATCGGTCGGTACGTAGATGTCGGATCGATCTGTCGGCTGCCTGCCGGCGTGCCAGGTCTTCGAGGTCGGTAGGCACGGAGACGGTACTGACCTGTGAGAGATAGTCCGCCACCACTGTCTGTCTCGTGAATGTATCACGCCTCTGTGGAATTGAGGTTGGGGTGGCGAAACCGACTGGGAGGGAGATCCTGAGACAAGTTGCAAATGGCGTCAATAAGAGGTTTACGGTCCGTGAATATTGATGTGTCGACAGATGTGCCGACACAGTGTTATTTTGAGGGGGCCGATAGGCACGCTATCTAACGCAGACGGGCGTGAATTCTGGAACAAGATACGTTATGACTGCTATCAAGAAAATACGTAGCTTTGGAATATACTTAACTTTATTCACTCCTGGTGATACATCTTTCTTGACTATACAAATGAGACTCGTAAGATACATGCACTGTTACAATTGGCGCCTTGCTAGGTCGTAGCCATGGACTTAGCAGAAGGCTATTCTAACTGTCTCTCGGCAAATGAGAGGAAGGCTTCGTCCGTACGGTCGCTAGCAATGTCGTCCGTACAACTGGGGTGAGTGCTCTATCGTATATCGAGACCTGCCTTGTGGTGGCGCTAGGTCTGCGATCACACAGTGGCGACACGCGGGTCCGACATGTACTAAATGGACCGCGGCCGATTTAAGCTACCACCTAGCAAGTGTGGTGTCTGGCGGTGACACCACATTCCTCCCCCGCAAATCGGCGAACGGTCGTGTTATAAGGCTTCCGCCCGCCGTGGGGAGGACCCCATGTTGACGTATGCGATGAGGTGGGGAGCCTAACAACAGGCGAGGCTGTGCCACCCGCACCCGGCCATTTGGTCCGAGGGGAGCTAGGAAACGCCTGAAAACCTAGTCCAGGGTGCACGTCAACATGCAGTGTATGCGCCCGTAAAGAAACAGGAGGGGCCGAAGGGTCGACCTCCATTGCGTCTGGGCACCCGACGCGCGAAGACGTCATGTGGTCCAGAGCGGGCAAGAGGTCCACGGCGGAGGACAGCTGGTCACGGGAAGCGAGCGGCGGCGCGTGACCCGGGGAGGCGCGTGGCGGCTGCAGCGAAGCGTCGAATGCGGGCGGCGCCGGCGGGAGAACAGGCGGCGGCGCGTCGCCATGGGGCAAAATGGAAGGCATCGTCGGTAACACCTGGGGATGAGGCGAGCCAGTAGATGGGTCCCCAGGGCGCTGACCGGATGGCACCGTCGCTGAAAGCAGACGGGGAGTGGCAGAACCCGTGCGACGACAGAGGCGCAGCTGATTGAGATGCCGACGCACCTCACCAGAGGCCCCCAAAACCAAATACATCGCGCGGCCGAGGCAGCGAAGAATGCGCCCTGCGAGCCAACGCCGTGAACCGCGATAGTTGCGATAGAATACAACGTCGCCTGGAGCAAAAGCAGGAGTCTGCCGCTGCATTGGAACCTGATGCGGCGGATGCAGCAAAGACATCAGGGTCCGATGAGGATGACCGTGGAGCAACTCAGCCGGCGAGCGACCATCTCGGGGCTGAGAGCGATACGAGGACAATAAGAGCAACAACGCATCCTCCCGAGAATGCGACTCTTGCAACTTCAACATCTGTGACTTGAAAGTCCGGACCAATCGTTCAGCGGCACCGTTTGACTGAGGCGAAAACGGCGCGGATGTCAGATGTTGAATACCATTGGCCTGGCAGAATGACTGAAATTCTGTGGACATGAATTGTGGGCCATTGTCGGAAACAATAGTCTGCGGAAGACCTTCAATGCAAAAGATAGCAGACAACGCTTGGATGGTGGCAGAGGACGTCGTGGAAGACATCCGGACAACAAAAGGAAAATTACTGAAGGCATCGACCAGAACCAACCATCGAGCATTCCAGAATGGACCAGCAAAATCAATGTGCAAGCGTTGCCAAGGAGAAGTGGCTTTTGGCCATGCAAAGACTTTCCGCGGACGTGCGGATTGTTGTTCGGCACACGCCATGCAAGAAGAACACATATGCGTAATCGCAGCATCGATTCCGAACCAAGTACAGTGCTGACGAGCAAGTTGTTTCGTTCGCACTATACCCCAATGTCCGTGGTGAAGAAGCCGTAAAACAGAGGACTGTAACGAACGTGGGACCACGATCTGGACTGATCATTATCAGAACGCAACAACAAAACACCACGTCGAACAAAAAGTCTCTCCTTGTGAGCAAAAAATCGGCGAACCAACGGATCCTCGATCCGAGACTTTGACGAAAGCCATTGCGTAGCAACAAAACGCAAAACAGTAGCAAGGACAGGGTCAGCAGCTGTGGCTGTAGCTACACGACGAAAATCAATCGGAAACGATTCGACCACTTCATCGGATTCCGCATCAATGAACATGCAAGCAAGTTCGGAAGAATCGAATGCTTTATCCTCAGCAACAGGCAAACGGGACAACGCATCGGCGTTTCCGTGCTTAGCAGTGGACCGATACGAGATATCGTAGCGGTACTGCGAGAGGAAAATAGACCAGCGAATGAATTTCTGCGCTGTACGTGGAGGTACAGGCTTGGTCGGATGAAAAAGCGATGTCAAAGGTTTGTGGTCTGTGATGATGGTAAAGTGACGACCATACAAGAAATCATGGAACTTAGTAACACCAAACACGAGAGCCAAAGCTTCTTTCTCTATCTGCGAGTAATTTCGTTGCGCAGACGAGAGCAATTTGGACGCAAAGGCAATAGGGCGATCATGGGAGCCAACTTTGTGCGCAAGCACAGCACCGATCCCGAAATCCGATGCATCTACCATCAACAAAAGGGGTTTCTGGGGATCGAAAGGCGTGAGGCAAGTATTAGAAAGCAACGCCGATTTCAACTGGCGAAAGGCGCGTTCGCATTCCATCGTCCAGACGAACGGAACACCTTTACGGCGTAAGCGATGAAGCGGAGCTGAAATGGAAGAGGCATTGCGCACATATTTATGATAATAGTTAATTTTACCCAACACACTCTGTAGCTGCTTTACATTTTGAGGGGAAGGCAATTCTTGTATGGCACGGAGGTGCTCTGGACTCGGATGTATGCCTTGGGCATTAATGACATGTCCCAGGTATGGTAAGTCACGAGCAAAAAACACACATTTGTCCTTCCTCAAGCGAAGACCATTTTGTCGCAAGACCTGAAATAATGTTCGTAGGTTCGCAAGATGATCTTCTTCTGTCTGTCCGGAGATCACTCTATCGTCCAGATAGTTTGCTGCAGTAGGGACCGACGCACAAATAGTTTGTAAATATTGCTGAAACAATGCAGGGGCGGATGCACACCCGAATGGCAGTCTTTTGAATCGGTACAATCCAAGATGCGTGTTAACCACCAATACGCGCTGGGATTCGTCGTCCACCGGTATTTGCAAGTACGCATCGGCTAGGTCCAACTTTGAAAAATATTTTCCCGGGCACAGTTTAGCAAAAAGATCTTCTGGGCCCACGCAAAGTCTCAATTTTCCGGAAGGTTTTGGCAAAATTACTAAGGGTGAGGCCCAGAGAGAAGCTTGCACACGTTCAATTACACCTTGTGATTCGAGATCGTTTAACGTTCTTGCAACCTCATCACGCAATGCGCGGGGAACATTGCGCGCTCTGAAAAATTTCGGTTGCGCGTTGACTTTCAGTTCCAAATGTGCTTCATAGTTTTTAGCGCAACCTAAGCCCGGTGCAAAAATGTCTGCAAATTCGTCACATAGACGAGAAACACTGTCTGAAGGCACAGTTTGATTCACTGATAGGACCTGATTTACAATAGACTTGTTAAACAACTGAAATAAGTCTAAACCAAACAAGTTCACTGCAGTAGAAGAATGAAGAACGTAAAATGACACAAGTTTCGTTTGTCCCTTGTATGTTGCAAGAAGGCTGCACTGTCCTAACACAGGAATTTTCTGTCCTGAATATGTGGTTAGCTTAACATTTGCGGAACGCAACGGAGGTTTGCCCAGTTGTTTGTACGTGTCGTGATTGAGCATTGAAACTGCAGCTCCGGTATCGAGCTGGAATGGTATGACCTTGCCATTAAAGTCCAAATCTACAAAAAGTTTATTGTCCTGCTGACGACAAGAGCGACTGTTTTGTGCAATTTGAACAGACACTTGTACAGAATCACTTGCTAATTGACGTGATTTCCGGCGACGTCGACGCACAGTTTTTGTGGGACGAACACAGTCACTATTAGAGAAAGTGTCACTGGACGAAGTGGAATTAATGACATAAATGTCCATGGGCGAAGGTCCACAAGCCTGAGTGTCCTTGGTTCCATTCCGGCGCGAAGCAAAGGGCCTGGAATGGTTGTGATCGTCTGATCTGAGCTTTTTCTGGCAAACACTCTGAACACGTCCTTTCCTATTGCAGAAAAAGCAAATAGCTTGGCGTGACGGGCAATGTTCACGCGAATGTCGAGTAGCACACTGCGGGCATGATTTCACTGCATTTGTGTGCTGGCGCGGCACACCTGGCTTAGAGCGCGGCGGCAGCTGCGTCAAAGTGCGCGAGGCCCGGTTACCGGGCCGCGCAGCGCGTCCAGCGGGCTGGTTAATGTTACACACGGCTGGCGAAGTTTCAAAAGATTCCTGAGCACAGTCAAGTGTGTCTTGTCTATCTAATATGTCTATCACTTGTTGAAGGGAGGGATTTACTAGTTTCAAAATTTGCTCCCGTATGCGAACATCAGAAACGTTCTGTGCAATTGCATCACGCACCATTGTATCTGAATAAGAAAGGCCACAGTCACAGTCAAAGGCACAGTCCCTAGTAAGTCCTTGCAATGTTGCTACCCACTCCCTATTAGTTTGACCGGCCGTATGTTTTGTACGAAAGAACGTATACCTTTTTGCAACCACATTAACCTTTTCTTTGAAATAGGCATCTAAAGCAGACAAAATTTCCTCGTAGGACAGAGTTGCTATGTCGCGTCGGGGAAACAATTTCACTATCACACGGTAGGTGGACACACCGACACAAGAAAGCAAAAACGGCTGCCGCTCATTACCTGGAATTCTGTAGGCGGCTAGATGGAAGGCGAACTGTCGGGACCATTCTGTCCACGATTCGTGCACCGGGTTGTAGTGCCTAAAAGGCGGTGCAACTGCGAGTTGTGGCTGCGGTAGCGGTGAAGCGGCGGCTGCCGCATCGTGTTGCAGTGCACGTTGACCCTGGACGAGCTGTCCAAGGGCATCCAATAACGCCTGCGTCTGCTGATTCTGCAAGCGATAAAATTCGGACAGTACATCTGGCGAATCCATGACACAAATAAATGTACGCAATCAGAAAGAACACGTTTCCTTTAAGCTGCGTCGCCAAATGATGTGTCGACAGATGTGCCGACACAGTGTTATTTTGAGGGGGCCGATAGGCACGCTATCTAACGCAGACGGGTGTGAATTCTGGAACAAGATACGTTATGACTGCTATCAAGAAAATACGTAGCTTTGGAATATACTTAACTTTATTCACTCCTGGTGATACATCTCTCTTGACTATACAAATGAGACTCGTAAGATACATGCACTGTTACAATTGACGCCTTGCTAGGTCGTAGCCATGGACTTAGCAGAAGGCTATTCTAACTGTCTCTCGGCAAATGAGAGGAAGGCTTCGTCCGTATGGTCGCTAGCAATGTCGTCCGTACAACTGGGGCGAGTGCTCTATCGTATATCGAGACCTGCCTTGTGGTGGCGCTAGGTCTGCGATCACACAGTGGCGACACGCGGGTCCGACATGTACTAAATGGACCGCGGCCGATTTAAGCTACCACCTAGCAAGTGTGGTGTCTGGCGGTGACACCACAAATATAGTGGGTGAAGCCCTTCGATATCGTACAGAAGTATTTGATCACCTTATGAACCAGTAAAAGTTCTCAATCAAACACCGACCACTTACACTGAGACATTGTCAGTTTTTTCGAGGCAGATCGGAGTGATTCTGTAGTGTCACCCACGCCCTGTTGCTGGCATCTGCCGTGAGGGTCGTAAGTGGATTTAGCTTGGAGCGGGCGAGGGTAACAGCTTCAGAAAGTGTGGTTCTCAGACAGTTGGACGTGTCGATCGTGTCGTTTGATCCATCGGCCAGGAACACGTCGGGCAAACAGCATCTTGTGCGGAAGCTGCACGGGGGAGGTGTCGGCGATAAAAACTTACCCTGACTAGAAGGCATCTTAGTGCAGAATGATCTTTTGGGAGAGGCAAGCTAAGATTGGAGTTGACCCATCTAAAGGGGGGGCGCATGCCTGCAAACGAAACAGTGTGTCCCAGAAAAGTAACAGTGGTGTTACTAAGCTGCGACTTTTCACAATTCATCTCGATGCCATTCAATTCTGATGCCGTGCGAACTTGACGAGGTGCTCCTGATGGTCGCTGATAGATGATGAGTACACGAGAATATCACTGAGGTACACATAGGCAAAAGGAAAGTTAAACACCACTGAGTCGATAAAACGTTGCTACGTTCGTGCAACTTTTTTAAGGGTGTAAGGCACGAATTGGTATTCAGAGAGCACAAATGGCGTATCGATAGCAGTCTTAGGTATGTCGGGTGGGTGCCAGGGAACTCGGTGACACGCCATACAGCAGTCAAGCACTGTAAACACTCGGACACTGTGCTAGAGTTGTGTGTAGTCCTGGATGTGGTGCGAATTTAGCTCAAATGGCTCTAATCACTATGGGACTTAACATCTGAGGTCACCAGTCCCATAGACTTAGAAGTACTTAAACCTAACTAACCTAAGGACATCACACACACCCGTGCCCAAGGCAGGATTCGAACCTGCGACTGGAGCAGCCGTGTGGTTCCAGACTGAAGTGCCTAGAACCACTCGGCCACAGCGGCCGGCGAAAATTTAGCATTCAGTAATCACCGTATATACGGAATGTACCATCTTTCTTTAACACGAGGTGTATCGGTGAGGGTCAGTTGATGGTTGAGACCACAGGATATCCGCGTCTTTGACAGTGTCCTCAGCACAGTGTAGCTCGATCGGGTTAAGGTGCCAAACCTTGTCGAACCAGAGTCCCCTCCGCGGTATTTATCTCGTGACAGGTGCCACTGCTGATAGCGACTAAGCAGTAGGTGAGACGGCAGGGGGGGGGGGGGGGGGGGCTCGATTGTGTGAGCTGCAGGTCGCCGGTAGCAGATGAAATATAACATTGGCGGGAGATGGAATGTTGGCACGTGGGAGGTGGAGTAGGTTCACTGGCAGTGTGAGTGACGTGTCAGCTGACATCGGGAGATCGCGGGTGAGATGCGGTGCGACGGTGGGCAGTGAGTGTGACGGCGTGCTAGCTGCGAGGACGATGTCGCAATCACTACGCACGTCACACGGAAGCAGGTGCGGTTGCCGGGCCTCGTGTATTGGCGTTCGTGTAGTTGCCGTGGACAGAGAGAGCGGCACGTCCGCCCGGGTCGCAACTGTGGGGTCAAGATCGTGCTCGGGAAACAGTATCGGCAGAGAGGCGGCGGAAGTTTGCCGGTACATGTGCAGTCGGGGACGGCGCTGAGTCGAAAGAGATCTGCTTCGAGTTTTGCGTGCAGAGGGCTGCCATCTGAGAGCACTCGTGTGAGAGCTCGGAGATCTGAGAAGGCTGTCGCCACAGGAGATTGTGGCACCGGAAGAGTGGTGGACTGCAGTGCCTCGAAGGTAAGGCGAGAGGTCACAGTGGCAGAGGAAGTTCAACCTTATGACAGGTTTGTCGATTTCTACGACGTAAAAAGTCCAGGGAAAAGCTTATTGTGGGAAACACAGAGTAATAACCTTACGTACCTGTGAGAGGGGATACGTGGTCTGTTTACAGTGACAAAAGGTAGTGAAGCTGGAGAGGGGTCATCAGATGTGACAGTGGCGAGGGTGACGCCGACAGCTGCTCCCGTGTGCACGAGGAAGTGGAGGCCGGACATTACGTCACCACGTAGAGACGGTGAGCGTGTGCCCGAGGTGGGCGCCGTGTGACCCGGACCGGTAGGCGCCGTGTGGCGTAGAGGCGGGACGTGGCGTGGCACCTAAACGTGACTGCCGTTCGTGTTTAGGTGACTGCGCAGAGGCCTGCAGTTGTGAGCGGTGGGCGAAACATCGCACGAAGCTGACACTGTGGACAGGTAGGGAGGGGGGACGGAGAGGCAGTGTCGGCGCTCGGAGGCCGGTCGGGCACAGCTTCATCCGTGTGTGGTGCATGTCGGGTCGTCGACACTGGCAGTGTGGGGCGGAGGCCGACAGACGGCAGTGGTGTTGCAGTGGTGGTCTGGCCCGGGCGTGCGCGACTGTGAGCACGTGAGGAAGGGGGCAGCGGGGACGGCACTGCCCCCACCGCCGCAGTCGGCGACGACGCTCGAGGCGTGCACCGGCAGAGGCGAATAATAGCGAATGCTCGGTCAGCGGAACGGATGCTCGACTCCGTAGCGGCAGTGGTACGCGGAAGCAGCTCCGGCTGTACCTCCTGAGAAAGTTTGAGGAGCCGAAGGGTCCAGAGAGTGATGTCGGTCCTAACTTAACTGTCGATTTCCGAGTGAAGGTGCCGTCAGAACTCAGACGGCGTTCATTTGCCGAATAGTTCGGCGTGAATAATCTGGTGTGTGGCCTCCGGAGGAGGACAGGAGAGGTGCTCGATGAGGCAACTTTTACACAATGTACAGTTGCAGTCTGTAGGTGATGAAAGCAGCAGATCACTGATGAGATCGATGTGGTCGTGCCAATGACTGGTAAGGTAAATTGTGCTCACGATAACGTCAGATACAGCACGGAAATCGGGGATATAATCCACTAGGGCAAACCACATCTTAGGGTTGTCCTTTCGCACCTCGGGAAAGCTCAGAGTGGTAGTATTAAGAGTGGGCGAGGAAGCAGCCAACGTGCACTGAGACAGGGGAGCTGTACCGGCCTGCGGTGTCAAATCGTGACCGAGTGGTGGGACGGCCGTTATCGGAACGGTGCCTGAAGCAGCGGAAGCCCGGCCCGGCTCGTAGTCGGACGCGTGCCGGAGGCTGCTAATATCGAGAGTGGACACGGTCAAAACGTGTGCGTCGGTGAAAGGGGCCATCGGAAGGCGGCACGACTGGAGCAGGTGCAGGCAGAGCAGGGGTGGTGTAGTGGAGGGCTGGGCTCTGGGGAGCAGCGACGACCCGAGTAGGTCCGGAGGGGGCTGCGGCGCCACAGTCGGAGGCAGCAGGTGCGGACGTGCGGGTGTGGACGAGAAAAGGATGCTGTGGTCTGTAGCGGCAGGACCGGGTGCGAGTGAGGTGCGTAAGGAGGGTTGCTGCGGCGCCGTCGGCCGATACGTTTGGAGCGGGCACGAGCAGAGTACGGGTGCCGTAGGGCGGTGCCGCAGGAGCCGGGGTGGAAGGTGCGAGAGCGTAAGTGACCGGTGCGGCAAAAGCGACCAGCATCACCGAAAATCTGTGCACGTGGGAAGCGAGACGTGCGGAGATGCGGTCCTCCGACACGGCGGAGGTGACCCGCGTCACTGCTGAAGCGGGCAATAGTGCTGACACGGAGAGGTGAGCGTGCTGGCGTACCGGTGCGGCAGAGGTGACTGGCGTCACCGAGTGAGCGTACGAAAATGAAACTGTGTGACCGGAACCCGTCGCAGCAGAGGAGCCGGTCGTCGTCATCGCAAATTGTGAGAACACTGCAGAATGGGGCAGCACGCTTTGGACTCACCGGACGGGCCGTTTCGTTCCAACCTCGGCCACGGACCGGCAGTGTGATGTGGCGAGTCCTTTACGGGGACGAGGCCGGTGAGCGGGTTACTCGCCACGAGGTGGTAGGCGTGCAGGGCAGCAGACGTTGTCGGCCGTATAGTGCCGGGTGAGGCTGGTTCAGTGGCATCGGAAACCCGTCAAATGAAGTCGTATATTTCTGCCTTATCCACGAGTGACAAGGCATTGTAGGCACGGAGGAGTCTGAACGCGAAGGAATAATATGACCCGTGTCGGTAGTGAACGGAACCGGAACACAAGAAAAAAGGCGATGCACACTCACAGTTTTCAACATAACTAACAGTTGTTGGAGTCACCACTGTGGTTATTAATGCAGTTAAGATAATTCCTGTTACTAATGACACACGTTTTGAGGGAAATACATTTATGAAACACTCAATAACTAGACACATTACAGCAGAAAACATGAATGTTACAGCATGTGAAAAACCCAGCATCAGACTTCTCAAAGAAAGTCTTTCACAGATAAAACACACATTTCCCTTATTGACAGTTGCCACATATTTTTGAAAAAATTTTGATATGAGCTAGAGATTGTGAGTTTAAGTTTTACATTTTTACATCAGAATTGCATACAGTAAATATTATGTTGTTTGCATCACTACCACAAACTAGTCTGCCACTGTTTCTAAACCAACCACCAAGTGAGCTGTAACTGTTTACAAAATTGAAATTTTCAAGTTTTTGTACTTTGGAAAAACTATTACAGATATTTTTCTCCACACGAAATATATGCAAGTGCCAGGTTCCTAATGCTTTTTAGCAACTAATACTGAAACTTCATTTGCCCTAGCCAGTTCGAGTAATGCTTACAATTAGACTTTTACAGCAGAAAACAGTTTGTCTGTAGAACAGGATCCTCTACTGTGCTTAGAGCATTACCTCAAAATATTATCTTCTACAACATTATCATTCAAAGTTTGCAACTTTGCTACATCACCATGAACACTAATTTCAGCTTTGCTGTATTCTTCAATTAATACTCTTGGTGCTACGCCTTTATTCACAGTTTCATAAATTTAACATATTCACTCAAATTGAAACACCTCAACACAAAAGTTTCACGAGCTTCTAAATTTTCTTCGCTTGAGTGTTAGTCCAACCATCATTCTTGCATTTTAGAAATAATTACTGTTACTTTCCATACAAACCCACATAAAATTCCTTCTCCTCAATCTGCAAACACGTAGGTCCACAACAGTATCCAAATTTTTATTCTGTAAGATCCCAGACCCGAGCTTCCAAATTGAGCTGACTCTCTCCTCTACTGTTGTCCAGAAAGAACTGAAAAATAAAAGCTGAGAGAAAGCACACTTTTTTTGCTACGTGTGTGCAGCTAATAAATTGGCAAGAAGGAAGGTCGCACAGTACCTTCTTTTTATTGCTCCTTATTGAATTTGTGGCTCTATGGAATTAGCATTTTTAGATCTAGGCAGAACGACTGACCTTCACTGTAAGATAAGGACAATGCTGCACGATGAAACTTTATCCTTCTCTCTGTTTATTGTTTCCATCTCTCATGTAGTAATTTATAGCAGTTCCACATTGCAGTACAAAACAAACCTCAGCCAGCCAGTGACCTCAAAAAGAAAGGGATACCTCCCACGTCATTCACCTCGTGACTTCACAGTGAAACTATTTGCTCCGTAACTAACCGACAACTGCTCGTTACACAAATTGACGAGAGCAAAGATAGGAGAAGTTTCAGTTCAGCTATCTTATAATACGTCGATATTTTACATCCGGAGATCTTCGTATGTGGTTAAATACTTCTTTTATAAAATTGTCAAATTATTGCTCAAAATATTTCATACGTTGAGATTGATAATTTCAGATACGATTATAATTTTGAATTAAATTAGAAGTACAAAGAGTAATAGTCTTCTGAAAATAAGGCTTACAATAAGGTACAGAGCACATCGTTCAGAAGTGCAGTGTAATATTCCTTCGGGCACGCACGCACGTCCTAAGGAACACGGGCTGTGGTAAGCTGCAGCCATTATGACGTATGTGAAATGTATTTGCAGTTGCAAATACGGACAAATCTCAGCTGTATAATGGAATGGTGACAGCGAAAATTTGTGCCGGACTGAGACGTGAACCCGGATTTTGCACTTATCGTGAGCGGTCACCTGTCCGTTTGCACGCTTCACGGCCAGACCCAAACTTCCACATGTCGAAAACCTGCACCGGTGCGTTCATTATGTACGTTTCTGTACAGGGGAGGCATTTTTAATCGAAATTCACGTGCCCAGTGTCGGTGGATAAATACGATATTGTAGTGCCTGTGTTGTCCAGAAGTAAAAAGCGTGCATCTCTGAAGGAATATTGCATCATACTTCTGAACAATACAGGCACTGAAATATCATATTTATCCATCAACACCAGGCAAGCAGCATTCAATTAAAAATGCCTCCCCTGTATGGAAAAATATATAACGAATGTACGAATGCAGGTTGTGGACATACGGTTGACAATATATTGAAGTTTGCATCTCGTCTGGAAGTACGGTCCGATAGCCTAACGGCAAACCGACTGCTCGCAATAAGTGGGAAATCTTGGTTCGAGTCCGTATCTGGCACAAATTTTCATTGTCATCATTCCATCACACAGCCGACGGTTCTCCGTATTTGCAGCTGTGAATACATTTCGTGTTAAAATAAGGCTTACGTATGTTGTATCTTTTTTTGAAAAATATGAGACTGTTATATTATCAGAAGTACAATATAAAGTCACGATTTCTTCGGATCGTGTCATGAACTGAATGAGTGTACACAGTCTACAATACACGACACTGACCAGCTCCGTAACACAGGGGGGGAGTGATCTGTGAGCTTGCTGCTGCTGTTGCTGCCACTGAGTCTTGTTCGCAGGGGACTGTGCCTGTTCTTTTCCTTCCCTCTTCTCTGCTTACAAATACCCATGCTTAATGGTAGTAGCCAAAATAATGACCTGACCATGGAATATGCACAAATAGGTTGCTGTTTTGCCAGGTGGTGTAAGTGGAACGTGGTTTATGGTTGGCTTACTACAGGTATCTGTGGCATTGCTTTTAGCCTGCTTAATTGTGAAAATGTTAGTGCCTTATGCTGATTAAATATTGAGTGTCTTGTGAAACTGCCCATGGGGGTCTGTAACACAGCATACGCATACCAATGGGGCACCTATGCTGTGAGATCTGTATCACTAAATAGCTAACACAGATTTGGAACTTGCAACTGGGATTGTACACTAACAACTTCAGGGACAACAAAAATTGGATTTTCGGCCTTTCATATAATTATTGATCAAATTTAAAATTCTGCCATAATATACTCACTGAGATGTATGATCTTATGTTAAAGGTTTAACACAATAAGACCAGTATTGTTTTGTTTTATTTTAGGGCACAAGAACAACTAGAGTCGTACGTGCCCATTTCAGAACTGTAGGACACGAAGATGAAAGGGAGTAAAAATGACTACACATTAAGCCCAATTCACAGAAGGAAAGACAGCTAATAAAACGAACTTAAGTTGGCTAAGGAGACGACCGTTTGCCTCTGTTTGATTTCTCGGAGCCTTTCTGGTCGGCAGAGGAAGACTCGGACGTTTGTCGGCCGGAGAGACGTAAGAGGGCTTCACGGGAGTGTTCCTCCTATCCTTTCCGGCCTGCCGGTCGTGTAGCAGGTGACTCTGCCCCGAGGCAAAAGTTCGGTGGCTCGTCGCACACCCGGAGCAGGAGACGGGGACACTGTGCGATTTCACAACCGCGGTGCCGAATTTGAGGTCGCATGTCCGCACACTTCGTGGAGTGACACGTAGCGATGACGGTACTTTAAGTGCCGGACGGTAGAACACGTGGCTTCCGACTGGCCGACAATTGCGAGTGACCGGGTGAGGCACTTTTTCCTTCGGCCAGATCTTCCGGACGACCCACTCGTCGAGATACGCAGACAGTCTCAGGAGGAGACGGCACAGTCGCCACTGCAGTCGGCAGGGCGGGGAGAAGGAAACAGAATGTCACCCTCTCGAGCATCCCTGTCGCAGGCTACACATTTGGCCAGGTGTCGACAGGACATTTGAGTGTGGTTATAACGGTGACAGTAGTAGCAGCGCATTGGGTTAAGAACGTAGCCTGCTTTGATCTTTGACAGAAACATTTTTCTATAAAAAGTGAGAAAAAGAGTGCACACGAGCACTAGTGATTACACGTAACGGCACCCTGATCGGAGAGGTACATTTGGATTTCTGTCTCGATCGGACCGTCGAGCTACTCAGTGTAAATAACACCGCGGGACGCATACGGCATTCGGTGGGCCTCGACACGGGCGGGATAGTTGCGGAGGAGCGAAGCTGTGAGCTGTCGTCGTGCTCGAGAATCGGTAGTAGTCTCCAAAACTGAAGTACCGTCGTGTAAACGAGAACAGGATTTCACGTGCCTGGCAATTGCGTCGACACCTTTCCGAATAATAAATGTATTTACCGTAGCTAAAGGACAGACCGTCTTCAGCTGTAAAATGGCAAGGAACTGTGGTGCAGAGGGTCACTGAATCTTTAGCCTCGTTCCACTTACGTTCGGTAGACGTCTTCTACCAAGAGACGATCGGCTCGTGGCGAGAAAATGCCCCGCGGTTGTCGGCGCCTCTGACGGCACACTCCTTCCGACCGTCAGCCTCCCTCGGAGGGGAGCGCTCCTGGCTCAGGTGGTCGTTCGCACCTCCCGAACGCCTGACAGAGGGACCGATTGGCAGTTTGGGAAGGTGGCAGCACGGGCAACCGCCCTTCCTGGGCCGGGTCCGTACCGGGGGGTACGTGCGAACCCCACCTGTCGGTGTGGGGCTACGAGTTGTGCGTTACCGCGTCACCCGTTACGTGTCGGACGCACGGGTTGACCTTCGGGAGCGCACAGTGAGGAATAAGAAAAGGAGGAACCTCAAACACTGGAGCGGAGGAAGGACGGGAGAACGGGAACGGAGAAAGCGAAAAGGACCGAAAAATGTTGGACTGTTCTGATATCGGCTACTGAAAATTCGGAACACACTTCAACGAGAGGACAGACATGTGGAACGAAAGGGAAAAGGTGCTGCAAAAGCTGGGCCCCCGTGGTGGCCTAAGAGTGGCAAGCCCCCTGGGGGGGATGAGACCAGTACGAGACTTAGAAACTGTGTATATGTGTTGAGGTAGAATAACTCATCCCAGACTATACTCGTCCTATGTTTGATAATGAGAGCACGTAATAACTTCTACTTCTAATTCTGCATCTACATCTAATCTAGTCGTACTCTGCAAACCACCGTGAAGTGCGCGGCAGAGGGTATGTCCAGTTGTACCAATTATTAGGGTTTCTTCTATTGCAGTTACGCATGGAGCGTGGGAAAAATGATTGATTGAATGCCTTTGTGTGTGCTATAATTATTCTAATTTTAATTCGTGATATCCGTGTGACAGATATGTAGGCGTTTGTAGTATATTTGTAGAGTAATCATTTATAAGTCAGTTGTTGAAACTTTGTTACTAGACTTTCTCAAGATAGTTTACATCTATCTTCAAGAGTCTGACAGTTCAATTTCTTCTGCATCTCCTTAACACTTTTCCGTGTGTCAAATTAAATCTGTGACCATTTGTGCTGCCCTTCTCTGTATCCATTCAATATCCCGTATTAGTGCTATTTGGTACTAAATCTATGAGATCATTCCGTTTAACATCCCTACAATGATATGTCCAGGTATTTAAATGAGTTGGTCGATTCCATCTTTGACTCATTGATATTGTAGTCATAGGATACTACATTTTTTGAGGTGTGCACAATTTTATATTTCTGAACATTTAAAGCAAGCTGGCAATCTTTGCACCACATTGAAAGCTTATCAAGATCTGACTGAATATTTATGCAGCTACTTGCAGGTAATACTTCATTATAGATAATTGCATTATCTACAGAAAATATGAGGTTACTATTAAAATTGCCCACAAGGTTATCAGTACACGACATGAGGAGGAAGTTTCCCAACACACTTCCTTGGCACACACCTGAAGTTACTTCTACATCTGACGATGATTCTCCATCTGAGATAACACGCTGTTCCCTCCCCACCAAAAAGTCCTCAATCCAGGTACAAATTTCACTCGATTCCCCCAACGATTGAACTTTTGACAATAAGAATAAGTCTGGTACTGAATCGAATGCTTTTCAGAAATCGAGAACTTCTGACGAAGTTCAAACATAAATTCAAACTTTTCCAAAACTTTTTCTTCCTTCCATCCTTAATGTCTGACATTTAACACATTAACACATTTTGTAAAATAATCAGACATCTGGAGCTGTTTTACATATGTAAGTTTGTTTCTTTAAGGGATTCATTTTGGCTAGTTATATTGGTTTGATACTAAAGCTAAAAACCATTACGTAAACTGTCATTGAGCCAAAATAAACTTTTCATACACTAAGCATTTCTTCCAGTTATTGCTGTCAGTGCAGATGCATATAGATTCTGCTCCTTCTTTCAACTTTTTCCCAATAGAAATTTTATTCCGATTTGTTTACGATTAGTGAGAGGGTACACAGTCAGTTAAGAACAAGAAAACGAGGCAAATTCAGTTGTCGTGCAATGTAGGTCATGAGAACAGAGAATTTGGTCGGACTAGAAAAGAACCGGGGCGGTCGGAAGCAGCTGCGACACAGACAGTACGAACCGACTCCTCGAGGATTTGCCAGATGAGATTGTAACCTGTTCACAGTGAATACCAGCCGTCTCTTAGCTGACAACCAGTTGGCCCAGTGAGCGTGGACGATGTGGGAGCTGTTCAGTCCACAGCTCGTGGTCTAGTGGCTAGCGTCGCTGCCTCTGGATCGCGGGGTCCCGGGTTTGATTCCCGGTTGGGTTGGAGATTTTCTCTGCCCGGGGACTGGGTGTTTGTGCTTTCCTCGTCATTTCACTACTGTCGTCATCATTCGTGGCAGTGACGACATTGGATTGTGAAAAAATTGAAACTTTGTGCGGATGCTATTGGCCGTGCAATTGAGCTCCCGACAAACCGCACGTCGTCATCGTCATCCTCGTCCTTCTGTTCACCACTAATACTGACTTCGTTTGCGTCCACCTGTCTTGCTGCTGTGCATCTTCTGTCACTGGAATTTGATTATGTGCCTCAGAAAAGACAGAAAGCATCTGTTTATATGACCGGTAACGAAGTTTCTTTCTTCTTGAGGTTTGCCATTGCTTTCTTTGTAGGTGTTTGTACAGAAGGGGAATCGTTCAGTTGCAGGTACTGAAGACCTTGGTGGAGAAGTGCACCAGAATACACACACTGACGGCTCCCTACAAACTGCTGAAGTCTGAAAGGTGCTCGGAGGCCCTGTCGCAGCTGCACAACCTCCGTGTGCTGAATCTGGAACCGGAATACAAGGAATTCGATCGTAGCTCTACCCAGGAACCTTGTTTGGTGCGACCTCTGGTCAACGGATGCCCGCAACTAGCCGAGGTCGACTTTGGGTTTACGTATATCAATATGGAAGACCTGAGGTACTTTCTGAGAGCCAAGAGGAACACCCTCAGGTCGATACGCATAAAGTGGGCGATGGGTGGGACGAGGTGAGTGTTATTACCTGTCCTCCTAAGATTGTCTAACTTCTACTCGAAATTACTTTCGGTTGACGAGTGTGCTTCCCGTGTATTCGATATCTTCACCCTACACGGTATAACCTGCGCCTTTCTCGTTATGGTAAGTGGACTTTTGGCATATTTCTTCTCGCGTACGTATAAAGGGCTATTAAATACAGATTGTTATGTAGCTAGCTAAATATTGCTACGATTCCTTTAAAAAAGCTGCAGGTCAGCTTTCGTCAGTTTGGTACGGAATTACTTCCATTCGTAAGTGACCGTGCCACTGTTTAAGCCTCCGTATTTAACAGTTGTACCCAGTTCAGTTCTGTGCAATACAACAATACCTGGCAAGCCAGCCTCACCCGCGCATTTTGGGTTCCGAGTTTGTCGTGAAAATTATTCTGCACATTTCGTAGTGAAATTAACAGGCAGAATGTGTCATTTCCAAATTAGCACTTATAATTTAAGAAATGCTGATAATGATTCATTGCATAGACACAGCCTGTGGATGAGGAAGTTTTTGAAACATGTATCCCTCAGGGCACCATTCTGGATCCATTACTTTTTCTGTTTATGTCTATAATATTTTACCATAAATTCTTTCTCTTCAACTTGTTGGTGTACATTATTATCGCCCAAAGTAGAAAGCAGCAACATTATGAGGCACTTAGCAACTTGTGTACGAAGGAACTGTTCACGTTATTACGGGAGCTTGTACTGGAGCAGATACCTTAGTTATTTACTGGTACTACGTAGCTTCGTTGTGAAACGTTTGCCGGAAATATCTGTGTACATACTACGGTAAATTCCACAAAGCAAATATATCACAAGTTGGTCCCGCCAGTTGTGTCTTTAAATTCAGTATACTCCAGTTCCTTGACATAGTTTTTATTTTATTTCCACTGATAAATTAATGACTGTTGACAATTAACTGTTATCAGGAATCATTGTGACCTGGACTATCATTGTTTCATTAGTAAGCATCATACAGAGAGACACAGAAACTATAAAAAAAAATTATTCATTCCAACACGTGCAGATAGAATGTAAATATTGTGAAAATAATGTTCACAAAAATACTCGGTGAGCACATGTATTTGCAATGCTGGTAGATGATGCTGACTTTCAAACAGTGCGGTAATATCTAAGTGAAATAAATGTAACAACTGGGAAAAAAAATTATAAAAAATAACTCACGATCTTTGTTATCATCCAGGACAGAACAACAGATTTCGAGCAGTAACAAAAGCTTCACTCTGAAACACATAATTCGAGCTCACTACAATCACTGGTGTACGAACCTGCTGAGTGGTGAACTAATAAACTGATCAGGCCCTGACTGAATTACAGCAGTCGGTCGGGAAGTTACCGTAGCTGTACCGTAGGAGCGGCTGCCGACACCTCCAGTTTAGTCTCGCAGGTATTCCAGTACTACACTCCATTCACTGAAATGACAGACAGCCTGCGGACACGACGAGGCACGTGACCGCAGCACTGCCACCGAGAGGTGAGCAATACGGGGCACACTTCACTCAGTTTGGCCACGTCTGTTGCGATTGTAAGTCATTAGTGTGTGATCTTAGATTCTGATTGTAAAGTTCGTCTCGTTTGAAAGCCCAGTTTTTGATTATTCGTGTGTCAGTGTCAGTGATTGTAATCACATTCGTCATTCATTATTTTTGTGGTCACCTAGTAGCTATCCCCTTTATTTCTATTTGTATAACATAGGAGTAAACTTGTCATGTTGTCCTCTGCGGAGACGGTGAGCGAGGCCGACTTGTCAGATTTGACTCTAACTGAGAAGTGATCAAAGAAGAAGTCATTAACTTCTGTGGAGAAGCACATGGCTCTTAATCTGTGTAAAATGGAGCTGTTGTATCCAGAGCAGTCAGTGACCAATATTGTTTTGAAAAAAACTTGGTTGTCACACTCTTCAAAGTCTCCCAAGAAAGAAAAATCATGACAAACTTTCAGGAAGTATTGGTGACTTCGATAGAACTGCGATACGAAGGAAATTTTTTGTAACATGTCACTAACAACTGACAAAGTGCTTGTGGCCACGATTAAAAATCCACATTTGAGCAACTTCCATATATCATTTTATTATCATACAGTTTTAAAAGAAATGAATTTTAAATACTTTCGGTGTGGATGCAGTAGCGTGCTAATAGACAGAGATGATTTCAGGGAGGCAGTGTCACCTACAAATGATAAATTGTTGAGAGATGAAGGAAGACCCGTCTATTGTTTGGACGAGACATGGCCAAATACACGACATACCTGAAGTAACGTCTCGGTGCATAAGTCCATAAAATCCTCTAAACAAGCATTTCTATCTGCATTATCCACTGGAAACAGGTAAAGGTAAATGCCTGATTATCACACATATTGGGAGCAAAGCAGGTTTTGTCAGAGGCAGTGTGTGAACTTTCAAATCCAAGACGGGCCCAAGAAAAGTGGAGGCTACTGTGAGGAGATGTGCAACAGTACATTCGAGAAGTGGTTTGAAGACTTTTTCTTCGGCTTCAGCAAAAAGAAGTTACTGTTCTCGATAACATGTCGTGCTATTCTTGTTGAAAAGAAGAAGTACCTAATCTGAATGCCAATAAGCGAGATATACCGGAATAACTAAAATCTAAAAATATTGTTATTGGAAAATGGAGTATTGAAGAAAGAATTACTGGAAATTGTTAAAAAAGAACAGAGTAGTGCACAAAGAATATGCAGTGGATGAAATGGCTGATGGAGCAGGGAAAACTTTTCTTCTGATTCCTCCATACCTGGTGAATTAAACATAATCGAGGTAGTTTGGGCCAAAATCGAAGGCTGTGTTGCAGAAAAAGACAGAACACACAAAATGTCAGAAGTTAAAGAACTATTAAAACAAGCAGTGACTGCAGAAGAGTGAAACAAATGTGTTTTCCATGTGATGGAAAAAGTTTGACCTCAAATGTGGAAATTAGACTGCATTATAAAAGAGAGAAAAGAGTGTTTTGTTATAAACTTGAATCAAAGCAGTTCAACTTCAACAGAATAAGTTTTATTCTTCCTTTAACATTATTGTGGGTCACGTGAAACTGTGTCTGTTTCATTCCAGCTCTCAGTGAATAGACTAATGTGGAGATTTTCCACACTCAGGTTATCCTCTGGACTCAAATTTTCCTGATTTCAGCACATAAATGGTAATTCCTATAAACATGTAATAATACCACTGTGGCTTTAGCCAAACTTCTGCACAGACTGTTCAGAATTTTTAACTTTTCTCTGTCTAGGATCACTGGAATTGTGTTTGTATCTTTTGTAGTTTGTCAAACGTTAATTCTAGATATCTGCTGCCCCCTTTTGCGTAAACCCTGTACTTTGACAAGAGGTCATCGAGCCAATGTAGTCTTTCGAAATGACTGTTTTTGCACGTGAGACGACAACTCACGGGCAATAATAGAAGAGATGCTCCACACTGGCTCTAAATACACGTGGGTGTCCGATCGACTGACGGGCACTCATCAATGGGCAATACCGGCAGCGTACCATTTACTTCTGAAGATGTCTCCCAAAACGGGAGACAAAGAGCCAGAGAAAAGTTTTATATATTGACCTCAGCTTCTCAGCTCAGAAGTTTAAACTGGACTAAACACCAGCTTCGAGAACCTACGTGTTGTTTACGAAGATGTCTCATACAAAGATTTTCATTTCGGCAATATATTCTCACGAACAATTGTGCCTGTATATGTCAATAATCATTTAAAGGCAGAATGTTGTAAAAGAACTTTTTGTTTTACTTATTTTACTGAATTACATGAGCAAGCAACAGCTGGCAGCACTGACTTATTGGTCATCATATACACACAATAAATAAATATGAAATGCCCAGTTTCTGAAGACAAAAAACAAAAAAGAGAAAAAACTGTATGTTGAAGCCTTAGCAGTATTAAAAGCTGACTTCGGAAACACTATTTCATCACCAACTGAATGTGTTAATATGTTGGGCCTTAACTCTCACCATTATGTCTAACGTATATTAGTATAATTTATCAAAAAACAAAGATGATGTGACTTACCAAACGAAAGCGCTGGCAGGTCAAAAGACACACAAACAAACACAAACATACACACAAAATTCAAGCTTTCGCAACAAACTGTTGCCTCATCAGGAAAGAGGGAAGGAGAGGGAAAGACGAAAGGATGTGGGTTTTAAGGGAGAGGGTAAGGAGTCATTCCAATCCCGGGAGCGGAAAGACTTACCTTAGGAAGAAAAAAGGACGGGTATACACTTGCACACACGCACATATCCATCCACACAATACAGACACAAGCAGACATATATTAGTATAATTCATCCCTGATGGGTATACTTTCTGTGACACTAATAGTAATGATCTCAGCAGCGAATGATGCGATAGTGACAGTTGAACACGTTGTTGTTTCAAATACAGTATAAGAACTATTAATTTAGAGTTATAATATAAAGTACTCTGTTTCTTTGGTCTTTTGAAACGTGACGGGAGACGAATAATTCTGAAAGACCCCATTTCTGTTGTTACACAGCTGTGTCCCACCGTTGCTGGAGGCCTGCACCGAGTTGGAACGTCTGGAACTCTGCGAGGATGACGACTTTGAGATGGTCCACAGTATACCGAGAGAGGCGTTCACTGCCCTGGGAAAGCTGAAGAACTTGCAGGAACTCAGGATATCGATCCCTATTCGACTACCGCCTGGAGTTGCTCCTCTGGCATTTAAGTAAGTTAAGTGGTGAACGTAAACATTTCTTGTGAGTTCTTAATGCATTGGGGATGGAGTCTATTAAAATGGGATAGGAGAGAAAAAGAGGAGGAGAAAGGAATATGCAGGTACTCTGGAGGGATAGAAAGTGCGTAGAGGCCGGGGCGAGGGCACCGTAGAGGTTACAGGACGGTGGAGGCTGGGGACTGGCAGAAGTCGGGCTAGGGGAGTTACGGGAATGGTAGATACGTTCCTAATTGAGTTCCTACCTATTCAGTTCACGTAAAAATCCAGACGGCACGGGCCGCGAAGCGGATGTCGAAGTCGAGCACACTGTACCGGGTGTGACTCTCGGCAGCCGTGTGGCCGCCGTCCCTCGGCCACAGTCGGACAGTGGCCATTTGCGTGGACAGACAACTTGTCAGTTTCGTGCCTACGCGGGATGCTACCTCTACATTCGCACTCCGCAACCCACCGTACCCTGTACCACTACTACTCATTTCCTGTCCTGCTCCACTCGCAGACTAGGTCGCACTACTGCCCTATATGCAGTCTCCTTTACAGATGAATCGTACTTTCCTAAAATTCTCCGAATAGATGAAAGTCGACCGTTCACCTTACCCGATTGTTCCGTTTCGTACCACTTTGCAGTGTTACACACAGATATTTAAATGATGTGACTGTGTCACACAGGACACTACTAATACTACATCCGAACATTACGGATTAGTTTTTGCTACTCATCCACATAAACTTACATTTTCCTACATTTAGGGCTAGCTGCCATTCATCACACCAACGAGAAATTCCGTCCAAGTCATTTCGCCTTCTCCTGCAGTCACTCAGTGACGACACATTGCCGTACACCTCGATGTCACTGGCAAATGACGGCAGGTTGCTGCCCACCCCGTCTTAGATATTATAGATATAGAT